>NC_045998.1:5058506-5147920 GCF_010909765.2 Amblyraja radiata | reverse complement strand
TGATATGTTGAATTTCCATGATTCAGCATCGATAATGAAAATTGACGCTGCTAACACATATTAGTCATCCCTCATTGCCCGGTGATGGGACTACAAAACATATGGAAATATAAAGACTTTTGCCTCCATCACAGTGAGGAAGTGTTTGGTGGACTCACTGTGGTGGATGTTCAATTTGTGTTTGCTGTCTGTTCTGTTCTTTATAATTGTATGTATGGCTGCAGGTAACGACATTTCGTTCAGACCGTAAGGTTTGAATGACAAATAAAGGATCTAATTCTAATTCTAAATTCTAATAAGGGGGCTAGTTTGTTGATAGATACATAATGGACAGGCTCTATTTAAATATTATCCCACGTCACTATTCACTGGAATATAGGCCACACATCAAAGAGACCAATTAACCTCTTAACCCGCACATTCGGACATCTCTATTGATTCGTCCATTCACAACGATACCTGACACCCTTGTTTGAAAGAGGAAATCATTGCCTGGCAAAATAATCAAGGTTAACTGCGTCACAAGTTCTTGCGCTGCTTTACCGACCCCTCTGACTGATAACATCAGAACAGATGGTCACCGGGAATAAGTGCAGGGATTGGTCATGAGTATACTTACCTGAACGCACAGAATAATGTTTCATGGGTTCAGTTTTTTTTAATTTGCATCTTTGTAAAAGTGTATGTATTTTTTCACGAACAGTGGACCCATGCAAACTTAAAGGAGGAGTGTGCAAATACAGGTGGATATACCTGTACGATAAGATGTTAAATACACGGTGCGCTGGCGGCCGTTAATGCTGCAAGCCCGTTTAGGAAACATGACGTCTTCGCTACTAATCTTTTCCCGCCGTCAGCTCAGTTCCCACCATTCCTGGATCACAAATGGCTAACGAACTGTACATATAAATAAAAAGCTTTGTTCACTGCTGATATCGTTATGTTCATTTACAGTATTCTTATTTCTAATCATTCTAGCGCGAAGTAAATTTATTTACGGTTAAATTACTAGTGAAATGAGGATGCTGAAACCTGGGAAAGCAGCAGGAATCGATGATGTACTGACGGAAATGATACAGCACCTTGGACCTAAAGCAAAGACCTGGCTCCTAGCAATGCTGAACTCATGCATGGCACAGAAAACAACCCCACCTGTATGGCGAAAGGCCAAGACTGTCGCAATTCCCAAACCTGGAAAGGACCCATCATCCCCAAAGAGCTACAGACCCATTTCCCTCCTCTGCATCACCTACAAGCTCTACGAGAGGCTACTACTCCAACGCCTTATGCCACTTATAGACTACAAGCTTACTAAAGATCAAGCTGGTTTCCGCCCTGGCAGCTCCTGTGCCGGGCAGCTACTGAACCTCACCCAAAACATTGAGGACTGTTTTGAGTGCAAACTCATCATGGGAGCAGCTTTCATAGACCTCACCGCTGCCCACGACACTGTCCAGCACCGCACCATGATCAGGAAACTTTTTGACATGACTGGTGACCTCGACCTGTGCCAAGTCATCAAAAGCCTTCTCAACAACAGGCGCTTCTTCGTTCAACTAAACGACAAGAAGAGAAAATGGAAAGCCCAAAAGAATGGCCTACCACAAGGCAGCGTACTGGCCCACCTCCTCTTCAACAACTACACCAACGGCCAACCACTTCCCCCACAATGCCGCGGCTTCATCTATGCTGAGGACCTCTGCATCACCACCCAACAGGAGAACTTCCAGAAGATCGAGTCTGTCCTGGAAAGCGCCCTCCAAGAGATGACAACCTACTACAATAACAACCACCTGAAACCCAACCCATCAAACACCTAACTATGCAGCTTCCATCTTAAAAATCGAGATGCAAGGAAAACAACTGAGCGTCTCATGGGATGGCCACAAACTCTCCAACCACTTCCACCCCGTGTACCTCGGAGTCACACTCGACAGGACACTCTCTTTCAAAACCCACCTTCAGAACACCAAAGCCAAGGTCAACACTCGCAACAACATCCTGCGGAAACTGGTAAACTCAAAGTGGGGCGCTGATCCACCAACCATCCGTGCAACTGCCCTAGCCCTGTGCTTCTCCACAGCTGAATACGCGTGCTCAAGCTGGAGCCGCTCCCACCACACCAAACTGGTTGACACAGCCCTCAACGACACCTGCCGCATTATCACGGGATGCATAAAGACAACGCCAGTCCCGTGCCTCTACACCCTAGCTGGAATTGCCCCCCCCCCCCCCATATCAGACGATCCATCGTCGCCCAAGACGAGCGGAGAGCACAGGAGATCGATACCAGGCACCCCCTGCACGGACACACAGCACCTCCACCCCGACTGAAATCCAGAGCCAGTTTCTTGCAGACAGTCCCACCTCTCCAGACAACCACATTAACAGCAAGGACCAACATCTGGAAAGATGAATGGAACCAGCTCAACACACGAGCCCACGACTGGATGGAGAGAGGAATCACTCCGACAGAATGCCTCGCCAGCGGGCACGACCTCCCATGGCCAACCTGGAAGACCCTCAACAGATTACGAGTGGAGCAGGGGAGGTGCAAAGCACTTATGAAAGCATGGAACTACCAGGCAGAAGACACATGCAGCTGCGGAGCAGTACAGACAATGTCCCACCTACTGGAGTGTGACGACGCCGCCCAGTGCAGCCCCCAGGACCTGGCTGAACCGACTCGACCAGCTGTGACGCGCCAGATACTGGCAGAACGACATCTGAGATTGCAACCGACTCGAAGAAGAAGACTAGGTGAAATCTATGCGAATGAAAATAAATATCACTACATGGCCAAGTACAAAGCGAAAATCTAAGTGGGTCATACAAAATGTCTATATGTGATCTTGTACAGGTTATGGCGGGAACAGGAGGGCTAAATGCCAGTGTTAAGCGAAACAAGAATAGGTAATAATGGACGTGAAGTGACTTTTGACCGATTTAGCAGGGACAGGCGGGATAACGTTTGTACACAGAGGTTAGTTGGTATATAGATTGAGGTGACAGGGGATGTAGTTGAGGCAGGCAATATAATCTATTATAATATAAAACTCCGGGGTGGAACATTGCAATCTTCATGTGGTCCGCCCTGTTTCGACGAATGCAATCAAACCGGCGTGCACAATGAAATACGATCAAATAAAACAAACTGTCCAACAACGTTAGGCTGTGCAAGCCATACGCACGAAGAAGAAGATTTAAAACTCTGATCTTGGCTGTGGATGTATTTATTCATGTGTGTGTGTGTGTGTGTGTGTGTGTGTGTGTGTGTGTGTGTGTGCGTGCGTGCGTGCGTGCGTGCGTGCGTGCGTGCGTGCGTGTGTGTGTTGTGTGTGTGTGTGTGTGAGGGAAGGAAAGGAGGGTGGGATGGAAGTAGAGAAAGAAGGGAGTGAAGGAGAGACAAAAGGGAGGGAAGGAGAGAAAGATGGGGGGGGGAGGAGAGAATGTGCGCGTGTGCGTGTTTTCATATGTGATTCACATCTCCACGATAACCCGACGCGGTAACGGTGAAACATTTACATCTTCCGGTAGAGATTCACCTCAAGATCACAATCATCGCCTCATCTGAAAATCTGATTAAATATATCCCGTGTTTTTTACAAACATTTTTTACCAATCAGAGATCTTTTACAAATCTAATGTACTGAAGTGAGCTGGATGACGTCAGAATGCGTCTGCTCCTCGCGGCAAACTGCGCAGAATTTTCAACGCACAGCCCCACTGTTTTCCACGAGATGCGAGTTACATGACCCAGCCGCCCCCAACCTCCGTTTTGCAGAAGACGCAGAAAGAAGGAGCAAGTAGGCTCTATCATGCAGATCCCGACGGCTTCCGAAGGCGCTTCCGAGACTTTCCGAGCGCTTCTTAGTTCGAGCACACTTCCCTCGGCTCGGCTTTCCCAAGAAATCCCGAGAGATTCTCTTCAAAAGACGCAGATAGAACGAGCGTGGGCCCTGATCTGCAGATCCCGACGGCTTCCGAAGGCGCTTTCGAGATTTTCCGAGCGCTTCCGAGATCGACTATAGCCTCGGCTCTGCTTACCCGAGAACTCACGAGCTTTTGTCGACGCTATGGCGCACGCACGCGTCTCGGCTCGGGTTTCCTGAGACTTTCCGAGCGCTTCCGAAATTCCCACGAGCTGCCGAGAGGTTTTCACTAAAGTCGGGCCCTGCACTATAGGGTGATTTCACGAAAGGTCACTGGATCATAGATCCTCACCCACGTGACCGCAAAATTTAACTGGGTACACGTTATTGATGCTGAAAACGCGTACATTGACACTTGTTAAAAACCGCGAAAACGGTTAGTTTTTGAGCTGTAAATAACTGTGCCAGTCGTGGTGACCGCGAGGCACAGTTATCTTACTTTTGAGTCCAGAAGATAAAGAAAAACGAAGGTAAAGACAAGACAGCGCTGAAGGGAAATTAACAGCGGAAGTTGTTGGCCGTGCCGATATAAAGATCGAAAATATCAGGATTTATCGCGTTTGCTCACTGCATTTCATCAAAGCTAAGGCATTATTGATGTTTTGATGAAATGCAGTGAGCAAACGCGATAAAATCATGATATTTTCTAACTTTATATCGGCACGGCCAACAACTTCCGCTGTTATTTTCCCTTCAGCGCTCTCTTGTCTTTACCTTCGTTTTTCTTTAGCTTCTGGACTCTAAAGTAAGACAGTTGTGCCTCGCGGTCACTCCGACTGGCACAGTTATTTAAAGCAAAAAAACGGGCCGTTTTCGCGGTTTTTAACAGGTTTGAAAGTACGCGTTTTCAGCATCAATAACATGTACTGGAAGTGACGTTTGTACCCCAGTTGGATTTTGCGGTCACGTGGGTGAAGATCTATGATCCAGTGACCTTTCGTGAAATCACCCTATAGCTCTCTCTCTCTCCCAGATTCTGACCGCTTTTCGCAGCACTCCTCGCTCGCACTGCTCCCCTCCTCCGCCCCTCCCTGCACCGCTCCCGCCCACTCTCTTCTCCCCTCCTCCTCCTCTTCCTCTTCACCCTCTCCTCCCTCACCTCTCCTCCCTTCCGCTCCCCCCCTCCTCGCTACCCCCGTCCTCTCTCCCCCCCATATCCCCTCTAATTTATCTCCCCCCTGTAGCGGCAGATTTTCATACCTTTCGGTTCATTAACACCCTAGCCGCTATTTGGACGAGAATGGTCTTCTAAACGCATGCAAGCTCACTCCGAATACATAATGAAGCAATTACCAATAAACATAAAAAAGTGGCCATAAAGGCTTAACATACATCAAAATTAAAAGGTCAGTAAATAAATCACTCAACCTGTCCAGGTCACCCTCTAACCTCCTAACATCATCTTCACAGTTCACACTGCCATCCGCAAACTTGCTAGTGAACTCCTAATTCCCCTCTTCCAAATCATTAATATATATGGTGAACTGTTGCAGCCCCGACACCGAGCCTTGCGGCCCTCCACTTGTCAGTGCCTGCCATTCTGAAAATGACCCGTTCACTCCTAGTCTCTGCTTCCGATCCGTCATCCAATTTTCTATCCATGTCAACACCCTACCCCCAGTACCATGTGCTCTAATTTAATCACCGGTCTCCCGTGCGGGACCTTTCTGAAAGTCTAGATACACTACATCCACTGGCACCACTTCATGCATTTTACTTGTCACATCCTCATACAATTCCAGAAGTTTACTCAAGCATGATTTCCCTTTCATAAATCCATGTTGACTTGGACTCATCATTTTACTGCTAACCAAATGCCCCATTATTACCTCATTAATAATTGAGTCCCGCATCTTTCCCACCTACCGAAGTCAGGCTAACTGGTCTGTAATTCCCCGTTTTCTTTCTCGCTGCTTTCTTGAAAAGTGGGATAACATTAGCTATCCTCCAATCCACAGGAACTGATCCTGAATCTATTGAACATTGGAAAATAATCACCAATGCGTCCAGTATTTCTAGAGCCACCTCCCCTGCGGACCATGGGATGCAGACCATCAGGTCCAGGGGGATTTATCATCCTTCAGTTCCATTCTTCTAGGGCGGAGTAAGGAGTATTGGCGGCGGAGGAGGAGGAGGAGGACGAGGATGAGAAGGAGGAGGAGGAGGGGGAGGAGAGGAGGAGGAGTGCAGGAGAAGCGGGAGGAGGGACAGGAGGAGGCGGAGGAGGACGGAGGGCGAAGGAGGAGTGCGGAGCAGGAGGCGGAGGAGAACAAGGAGAGGAGGAGAAGAAGGAAAGGAGGAGGAGGAGGAGGGAGGCGGAGAGGAGGAGGGGAGAGGAAGGAGGCGGAGGAGGAGGAGGAGGAAGAGGATGAGGAGGAGGACGGAGGAGGAGGAAGGGGAGGAGGAGGAGGAGGAGGAGGAGGAGGAGGAGGAAGGAGGGGCGGAGGAGGAGGAGGAAGGCGGAGGAGGAGGAGGAGGAGGAGGAGGAGGAAGCAGAAGGGAGGAAGGCGAGAGAGAGGAGAAAGAAGAAGAAGAAGCAAGAAGAAGAAAGAAGAAGAAGAAGACAGCAAAGAAGAAGAAGAAGACGGAAGAAGAAGAAGAAGAAGGGAAGAAGAAGAAGAAATAAGACAAGAAGAAAGTAAGAGAAGCAGAAGAAGGAGAAGGAGAAGGCGAAGGAGGATAAGGAGCAGGAGTCGCGGAAGGCGGAGGAGGAGGCCGGAGCGAGCTGAGGAGGAGGAGGAGTAGGCGGTGAAGGCGGTGGAGTGAGTAGGTGCGGATGGCTAGTTATTCTTCTTCTGTTGCTTCCTTCTTCTTCTTCTTCTTCTTCTTCTTCTTCTTCTTCTTCTTCTCCTCCTCCTCCTCCCCCCCCCCCCCTTCTGCTCCTCCTCCCCCTCCTCCTCCTTCTCCTTCTGAAATGGCTTCTCTGACTCGTATGTTTTGGTCTTGCCCACATTTGGAAAAAGATTGGAAATAATTTGTTGATACTATTTATGTAGTTTTAGGTATTGATGTACAACTTCATCCTATTACTGTAATTTTTGGGCTAATGATGTTAGATTCTACTCATCTGTCCCGTTCTGCCCATCGTTTGATTGCTTTACTACATTAATTTGAAGAAGATCTATTTCATTTAAATGGAAAGACTCTAATCCTCCGACCACACTCAATTGGTACTCTGAAACGATATCATATTTAAATTTAGATAACATTAAGAGTGACATTGTTGAACACTTGGTTCAATTTGATAGGACTTGGGGAAGCTTTATTCAATATTTACACACGATATGAATTGTTCCCTCTCCAACCGTTAAAATAATGTTCTTACCTTTATACGGTGGAACAGACTTGACTATAAGCAGGGACCTAAATGATTGAAATTCTTTGCAACCCAGATTTTATTTTGCTTACATTGGTTTAGGGGGGTTTATTTTTCACTTTTTTCTCTTTTTTCTCTTTCTTTCTTTATTTTTATCTATTTGTTTTTATATATACGTTCTCTTTTAAACACTAACTATATTTACATAGAGACCGGGAGGTCTATACCCAATGTGCACTTTGAAACTGGACTCATAGTTGCTCTCTCATCACATTCTGTTTTTGATTTTTTGTCTTTGGATCGAATTCTGTTTTTAATTCGTGTATTGGTGATGTATTTATTATTTAATTTATTCCGGTTATATGTTATATCATTCTTGTTAATCTCTGTAAGACTTTTGACAGGCGCCCACTAATAAAATTTATTATTATCATTATTATAACACTATAACCATATAACCATATAACAATTACAGCACGGAAACAGGCCATCTCGACCCTTCTAGTCCGTGCCGAACACGTATTCTCCCCTAGTCCCATATACCTGCGCTCAGACCATAACCCTCCATTCCTTTTCCCGTCCATATAACTATCCAATTTATTTTTAAATGATAAAAACGAACCTGCCTCCACCACCTTCACTGGAAGCTCATTCCACACAGCCACCACTCTCTGAGTAAAGAAGTTCCCCCTCATGTTACCCCTAAACATTCTGTCCCTTAATTCTCAAGTCATGTCCCCTTGTTTGAATCTTCCCTACTCTCAGTGGGAAAAGCTTATCCACGTCAACTCTGTCTATCCCTCTCATCATTTTAAAGACCTCTATCAAGTCCCCCCTTAAGCCTTCTGCGCTCCAAAGAATAAAGCCCTAACTTGTTCAACCTTTCTCTGTAACTTAGTTGCTGAAACCCAGGCAACATTCTAGTAAATCTCCTCTGTACTCTCTCTATTTTGTTGACATCCTTCCTATAATCAGGCGACCAAAATTGTACACCATACTCCAGAATTGGCCTCACCAATGCCTTGTACAATTTTAACATTACATCCCAACTTCTATACTCAATGCTCTGATTTATAAAGGCCAGCACACCAAAAGCTTTCTTTACCACCCTATCCTACATGAGAATCCAATTTAGGGAACTGTGCACAGTTATTCCCAGATCCCTCTGTTCACCTGCATTCTTCAATTCCCTACCATTTACCATGTACGTCCTATTTTGATTTGTCCTGCCAAGATGTAGCACCTCACACTTATCAGCATTAAACTCCAGTCTGCCATCTTTCAGCCCACTCTTCCAACTGGCATACATCTCTCTGTAGACTTTGAAAATCTACTTCATTATCCACAACCCCACCTATCTTAGTATCATCTGCATACTTACTAATCCAATTTACCTCACCATCATCCAGATCATTGATGTACATGACAGACAACAGTGGACCTAACACAGATCCCTGTGGCACCCCACTAGTCATTGGCCTCCAACCTGACAAACAACCACCCTCCATTACTCTCTGGCATCTCCCATTCAGCCACTGTTGAATCCATCTTGCTACTCCACCATTAATTCCCAACCATTAAACCTTCTTAACCAACCTTCCGTGAGGAACCTTGTCAAAGGCCTTACTGAAGTCGATATATATAACATCCACGGCTTTACCCTCATCAATTTCCAGAGTAACCTCTTCGAAAAATTCAAGAAGATTAGTCAAACATGACCTTCCAGGCACAAATCCATTATTGTTAGATTATACTTGTTGTTAAAATAATCCCGATAGCCTATGTATCAATATCACTGTTATGTTTATCATTATTTAGTTTTGGTTTTGAAAATGTCTCATAAAACGATTTTAAAAGAAAGAAAGCCCCCTCCCCCAATTCTCATGCCTTCTCTTCATAAACCTGACACCCCTTGCAATCAATAATCTATCAATCTCAGCATTAAAATATCCACTGACTTGGCTTCCACAACATTCTGTGGCAAACTTAACTACAGATTTACCGCACTCTGACAACAGAAACATACTCATTAGCTCCCACCTAAATGGACGTAATTTAACTCTGAGGTGATGATCTCTAGTCTTAGATTCTCGAACTGTTGGAAACATTGTATCCAAGCCTTTCACCGTTCGACACATTTGTATGAAGTGCCCCTCATTCTTCTAAACTGCCCCTAGTAGAGGCACAATGACGCCAAACGCTCATGAATTTATATTCCACTCATTCCTCGGAGCATTTTTGTAAACATCCTCTGGACCCTCTCCATGGCCTGCACATTCTTCATCAGATATGGTGCCCAAAATGTTTTCACAATACTCCAAATAAGGCTTGACTAGCGTATCATAGAGTCTCAGCATTGCATCCTTGTTTTTGTATTGTAGATGAATAAATGCTACCATTGCGTGTGCCTTCTTGTAAATCGCCACGTTTAACAATTCTTTGTTAGTGAAAGAATATTTAATTTCTGATGTTGGAGGTTTGAGTAGCAGAGCACGTTCCATAAATGCACCATTTGTTCTCGGAGCACATTAATATTAACTGCTCCGACCCTCTCATTGTTTGTGACCGGCAGGTTTCCGTGCTTCTCATGAGCGAGAACGTGTTACATGTTAATTATAACTTGGGTGGAGGTGAGATTTTGGCACAACACCGATTAGTTTACTTTATCTATTGTCACTTATACCGAGGTACAGTGAAAAAAACGTTTGATACAACTGTAATTTCTACATGGTGAATCCCAAAATGTATAAAAATAGCCTTTATTACAATCTCAAAATGTGCACTTTAACCATATGTGATGTTTTTCTATTGCAAATCGCAAATTGTGGAAAACAATGGCAAATAAATAAATGAAGGGTCCTTGTGCCAAACATGATGGACAGCACTGTATATCGATCTACAATCTTTCATGCCATCTGTAAGTCCACCAGTCTTTACACTGCAATAAAACAATGAACTGAAAGTGAGTAGTCATCTATTGTGCGCAGGGAAAGAAAATCAAAGCCTGTCTAAATTCTCCCTGCCCCACAGAGAGAGCATAACTCCAATTTTGGTGTCATTAACTCCATCTACAACAATCATATAACGTCCAAACCTAATGGAACACTTTTATCTTCGGAATGTATTCCCCCATTGAAGTGGTTACAATGGTAGAAGGCATGGGCGTGAGCCCTAATGAGTAAGGTATGAAAAATGTGTTCGGAGCTGAGGCTATCGGGAAGATTTATAGCAGTACAGGAAACTATGATGATAATGGAGGTGGTGAAATAGGGGAATCCATTTGATTTGGGACCAATGCATGATTTAATAAGAACGTTTAGGGGAATGCGCGGAAGCGTGTGTTTACTATCTGGGGCTTGGAAATGTGAGGTGGAGGTAGACATTATCACATTTAGAAGAAATCTACAGCAGCGCTGGAATCCCCAACCTTTAAAAAGCCATGCACTAATTGATTTCAATTAGAATAAGAACAGATGAAGACATCTGGTTAAGAAGGGACTGCAGATGCTGGAAAATCGAAGGTAGACAAAAAATTATGGATAAAGTGAACGGGTGAGGCAGCATCCATTGGGCGAAATAAATAAGCGGCGTTTCAGGTCTTGACCCTTATTCAGACTGATACTGGGAGGGGAGGGGGCGGGGGAAAATGAAAGGAAGCGGCGGAAACAATGGGCTGTGTGAGAGCTGGGAAGGTGGGGGGAAAGAAAGAGAAAGCAGGGGCTGCCTAAAATTGGAAACATAGAAACATAGAAATGAGGTGCAGGAGTAGGCCATTCGGCCCTTCGAGCCTGCACCGCCATTCAATAGATCATGGCTGATCATCCAACTCAGTATCCTGTACCTGCCTTCCTCTCCATACCCCCTTATCCCTTTAGCCACAAGGGCCACATCTAACTCCCTCTTAAATATAGCCAATGAACTGGCCTCAACTACCTTCTGTGGCAGAGAATTCCAGAGATTCACCACTCTCTGTGTGAAAAATGTTTTTCTCATCTCGGTCCTAAAAGATTTCCCCCTTATCCTTAAACTGTGACCCCTTGTTCTGGACTTCCCCAACATCGGGAACAATCTTCCTGCATCTAGCCTGTCCAACCCCTTAAGAATTTTGTAAGTTTCTATAAGATCCCCCCTCAATCTTCTAAATTCTAGCGAGTACAAGCCGAGTCTATCCAGTCTTTCTTCATATGAAAGTCCTGACATCCCAGGAATCAGTCTGGTGAACCTTCTCTGTACTCCCTCTATGGCAAGAATGTCTTTCCTCAGATTAGGAGACCAAAACTGTACGCAATACTCCAGGTGTGGTCTCACCAAGACCCTGTACAACTGCAGTAGAACCTCCCTGCTCCTATACTCAAATCCTTTTGCTATGAATGCTAACATACCATTCGCTTTCTTCACTGCCTGCTGCACCTGCATGCCTACTTTCAATGACTGGTGTACCATGACACCCAGGTCTCGTTGCATCTCCCCTTTTCCTAATCGGCCACCATTCAGATAATAGTCTACTTTCCTGTTTTTGCCACCAAAGTGGATAACCTCACATTTATCCACATTATACTGCATCTGCCATGCATTTGCCCACTCACCCAGCCTATCCAAGTCACCTTGCAGCCTCCTAGCATCCTCCTCACAGCTAACACTGCCCCCCCAGCTTCGTGTCATCCGCAAACTTGGAGATGTTGCATTCAATTCCCTCGTCCAAATCATTAATATATATTGTAAATAGCTGGGGTCCCAGCACTGAGCCTTGCGGTACCCCACTAGTCACTGCCTGCCATTGTGAAAAGGACCCGTTTACTCCTACTCTTTGCTTCCTGTCTGCCAGCCAGTTCTCTATCCACATCAATACTGAACCCCCAATACCGTGTGCTTTAAGTTTGTATACTAATCTCTTATGTGGGACCTTGTCGAAAGCCTTCTGAAAGTCCAGATATCACACATCCACTGGTTCTCCCTTATCCACTCTACTAGTTACATCCTCGAAAAATTCTATAAGATTCGTCAGACATGATTTACCTTTCATAAATCCATGCTGACTTTGTCCCTATGATTTCACCACTTTCCAAATGTGCTGCTATCCCATCTTTAATAACTGACTCTAGCAGTTTCCCCACTACCGATGTTAGACTAACTGGTCTGTAATTCCCCGTTTTCTCTCTCCCTGCCCTTTTTAAAAAGTGGGGTTACATTAGCTACCCTCCAATCCTCAGGAACTACTCCAGAATCTAAAGAGTTTTGAAAAAATTATCACTAATGCATCCACTATTTCTGGGGCTACTTCCTTAAGTACTCTGGGATGCAGCCTATCTGGCCCTGGGGATTTATCGGCCTTTAATCCATTCAATTTACCTAACACCACTTCCCGGCTAACCTGGATTTCACTCAGTTCCTCCATCTCATTTGACCCCCGGTCCCCTGCTATTTCCGGCAGATTATTTATGTCTTCCTTACTTAAGACAGAACCAAAGTAGTTATTCAAATGGTCTCCATATATTTGTTCCCCATGATCAATTCACCTGTTTCTGACTGCAAGGGACATTCATTCGTTTTAACTAATCTTTTTCTCTTCATATATCTATAAAAACTTTTGCAGTCACTTTTTATGTTCCCTGCCAGTTTTCATTCATAACATATTTTCCCTTTCCTTATTAAGCCCTTTGTCCTCCTCTGCTGGACTCTGAATTCCTCCCAGTCCTCTGGAAGGCTGCTTTTTCTGGCTAATTTGTATGCTTCATCTTTTGTTTTGATACTATCCCTGATTTCCCTTGTTATCCACGGATGCACTATCTTCTTTGATTTATTCTTTTACCAAACTGGGAAGAACAATTGTTGTAGTTCACCTATGCAGTCTTTAAATGCCTTCCATTGCATATCCACCCTCAACCCTTTAAGAGTCAATTGCCAGTCTATCTTGGCCAATTCACGTGTCATACCCTCAAAGTTACCTTTCTTTAAGTTCAGGACTCTTGTTTCTGAATTAACAATGTCACTCTCCATCCTAATGAAGAACACAACGATATTATGGTCACTCTTGCCCAAGGAGCCACGCACAACAAGACTGCTAACGAACCCTTCCTCATTACTCAATACCCAATCTAGAATAGCCAGCACGCTCTTTGTTTCCTCTTCGTGTTGGTTTAGAAAACTAGCCCGCATACATTCCAAGAAATCATCTTTCTCAGCCAACTTGCCAATTTGATTCACCCAATCAATATGTAGAGTGAAGTCACCCATTATAACTGTTTTACCTTTGTTGCACGCATTTGTAATTTCCTGTTTGATGCCATCCCCAACTCCACTACTACTGATAGGTGGCCTGTACACAACTCCCACTAGCGTTTACGGCCCCCAAGGGTTTCGCAGCTCTACCCATATCGATTCCACATCTTCCAAGCTAATGTCCTTCCTTTCTATTGCGTTAATCTCCTCTCTAACCAGCAACGCTACCCCACCTCCTTTTCCTACATGTCTAACCCCCCTGAATATTGAATATCCCTGGATGTGCAGCTCCCAGCCTTGGTCACCCTGGAGCCATGACTCCGTGATCCCAACTATATCATAGTCATTAATCTGCACATTCACCTCATCCACCTCATTACGAATGCTCCTTGCATTGAGACAAAGAGCCTTCAGGCTTGTTTTTACAACACTCTTACCCCTTATACAATTATGTTGAAAAGTGGCCCTTTTTGATTTTTGCCCTGGATGTGTTTGCCTGCCACTTTTACTTTTCACCTTGCTACCTATTGCTTCTACCCTCATTTTACACCCCTCTGCCTCTCCGCTCACACGTTTAAGAAACTCTTTCCCTTTATCTCCATCCTGGACTATCCCATTTGACAGCCCACCCCCCTTATTCACTCTAAACCGTCCCGTGTAGCAGTGGCAAACCTGCCTGCAAGAATGCTGGCCCACCACCTGTTAAGATGCAATCCATCCCTTTTGTAGAGTTCCCCCTTACTCAAAAACAAATCCCAGTGATCTAAGAATCTAAATCACTGCTCCGTATACCAGTTCCTCAGCCACACATTCAGTTCCCGTATCTCCCTGTTCATGTTCTCGCCAGCACGAGGAACTGGAAGCAAACCGAAGATAATAACCCTGGAGGTCCTGTTTTTCAGCATTTTTCCGAACTCTCTAAAGTCACGCTGCAGAATATTCATCCCCTTCTTTCCGACATCGTTTTTGCCGACATGCACTACTACTTCCGGCTGTTCACCTTCGCCCTTGAGTATTTTCTGCACCCTGTACGTGACATCCTGTATCCTGGCACCAGGAAGGCAGCACACCATCCTCGAATGCCGTATGTTGCCGCAGAATCCCCTATCGGTACCTCTCACAATGGAGTCTCCCACTACAATGGCGTTGCTTGACGTTGGCCTCTTTGGTTTTGGCTTAACAACCCTATTTGCTTCGCAAGCCAGTCCGCCGCTCAGTGTAATAACGTCTTCTGTCCCGACACCTTCTATATGGGTGAAGCTGTTCACAAGATGTACAACGCCTGGAGACGTTTTCATTACATGCTTCCCCGCCTTTCTCATTGTCTCCCACCTTCTCTCTTCCAGTACCTAAGGTGTAACACACTTACTGTAGGACTTGTAGAGGAACGACTCCGTTTCTCGGACGAACCTGAGGTCATCCACTTGCTTTTCCAGTTCCCCAACACGGTCCTTCAGGAGCTGTACCTGGATGCACTTCTCATATTTGCAGCAACCAGAGGCACCAGCAGTGTCCTTGACCTCCCACATACTGCAAGCATCACACTGAATCAGCTTGCCTGACATGTCCTGCTTTCGTCTCTCCCTCTCCAGCGTTTTACGTAGCCTCCTCTCCTCACCGAAGACTCTCGAGCAAAAGACTCACACTTTTCACACAGGGCACTTCCCTCACAAGGCCGCTCACTCACTGCCGCTCCCTAAGAGCTGTCTTGCTTATATTGACTGATAAAGTGCATAATTTACCAATTTACAAACCAAATTCCTCAGTTTTCAACTGTTTTCCCCCTCTGACTCACTTCTAACTCTCCTCCCACTTGGGCTAGAGCCAATCAGTGTGTTATCTTGCTTATATTTCTTGCTGTTGGTTACAAATCAACAGGAGCTCTGAGTCTATGTTCATACCACTGGGGTTTAATCTACCCAAGCGAAATGTGAAGTGCTTCTCCTCCAATTTACGGCGAGCCTCAATCTGGCCACGGGGAAGGCCCAAGAGAGAAAGGTCGGATTTGGAATTGGATGGGGAATTGAAATGCTGTGCCAGGTTGGTTATTGCGAACCGAGCGGAGGTGTGGGGCGAAGCGATCGCCAAGCCTACACTTGGTTTCAACGACGTAGAGCAGCTGACACCTAGAGCAGCGGATGCAATATATGAGGTTGGAGGAGGTGAAGGTGAACCTCTGCCGCACCTGGAAAGACTGCTTCGATCCTTGGCTGGAGTCAAAGGAGGACGTCAAGCGACAAATGTAGCGTTTCCTGCGGTATAAATACGTTTTGATAACTTGGACATAACGGGCTAAAGGGAATGCGTCGATGCTGTTTACACCTGTGTCTTTCTACGACTATCCTTTATTTGCAACGATACACAATCCAACTAAGGTCGTTCATGGCCATCAGACAGAATATTGTATAGAGGTCGCGAGGTCATGTTGCAGTAAGTGCTTTTGAGGGAATGCAGCGTAGGTTTACAAGTTGAATTCCCGGGATGGCGGCACAGTCATATGCTAAGAGAATGGAATAGCTGGGCTTATACACTCTGGAGTTTAGAACGATGAGAGGGTATCTCAATGAAACACATAATACGATTGTTAAGGGTTTGGACATGCTAGAGGTAGGAAACATGTTCCCGATGTTTGGGGAGCCAAGAACCAGGGGCCACTGATTAAGAATAAGGGCTAAGCCATTTTGAACGGAGACGAGGAAACGCCTTTCCTCACAGAGAATGGTGAGTCTGTGTAATTATCTGACTCAGAGGACGGTGGAGGCAGGTCCTCTTGATGCTTTCAAGAGAGAGCTGGATAGAGGTCTTAAACATTGGCGAATAAGGGGATACGGGAAGAAGGCAGGAACGAGGTACCGATTGGGGGTGATCAACCATGATCACATTGAATGGCGGGTCTGGCTCGAAGGGCCGAATGGCCTACTCCTGCACCTATTGTCTACTGTCTATTGTCTATTGTCTAATTGTATAATAATATTGTGTTCAGTTCTGTTTAACATATCATAGGAAAGATGTTGTCAAACTGGAGATGGTCCGGAGAAGCGTTACCACGAATCGAGAGTGTGAGCTATAGAGAGAGAGATTTAGTAGGGTGGATATCTATTCCCAGGAGCAGAGGAGAATGGGTAGAGGTATATAACATCATGAAAGGAATAAATCGGATGCATGCACAGACCCTAGCCCAGAATAGGTGAATCGGTGACCATACGACATTGGTGAAGGGGAAAGGTTTAATAGGAATCTGAAGGATAACGTTTTCATACAAAGTGTCATGGGTGTATGTTAGAAGCTGTCAGAGAAGGCAGTTGAGGCTGAGACTACCCCAACGTTTAAGAAGCATTAAGCCAGTTACTTGGATAGGACACGGTTTGATGATTATCGACCAACCGCAGGCAGGTGGGACTAGTGTAGCATGGACACGTTGGCCGGTGTTGGCATGTTGGGCCGAATGACCCGTTTCCACACTGTATCACTATATGACTCTATGGCTGTATGTCTGTAAGTCTGTAAACATATGGGATTCAAACAAAGACAAGGCAATAATCACAAAAATGGGTGAAAAACGTTTGCAATTTATTCGTGACTGTGATGAAATGCGAATTAACTCGTGTCATTAAAACTTAGTGTGAATTCTTGTTAAAAAATATGACGCAATATTACTGAACATAGTGCCAGAATCACACGTAAGTGCATCCCGTTTGGAAGAAGACGTGTCTGGAGTTTTGACGTGCGAACTCACACAGCTTGGCGTTAGTTGGACGTTGCAGTCTTGCGCTTGAGACTCAACGTAGACAATTATTGTTGAATCAGTTGACTTCGACAGATAACTTTTATCAGCAACCGAGCGGCTTTTATGAGCAAACGTGGAATGTTCAGACTGACGGACGCCTCCATCGTCGAACCAATCATAAAGTCCGCGTCCCACCCTCGCTATGGCCATTAACTCACGCCATGATCATGCTTGTATAAATGCAGCAAAGTAATCAATCGGATTAACAATCTTCTCCCTGTCACTCTGAAAAAGTGGAAGTGAAGAAAATGCGAAACATTCTTTTAATTGGTTTTGGAATACTGCTACTGACTCAACTGGTCTTGGGGAGATTTCACTTTGGTGGGTTAATGGACTATGGTGTATGTTTGTTTTTAATTCCGTTGATAGCGGCGTTCGCAGATGTTTGACTTAAACCGGCTCATGTATCCATTATTTTCATTCCTTTTAGGGTGCATGCGTGGTGATGGTTGGGATGTTATGATGTCGGCAGATATTATCAGATAATGTATTAATCTATTTATTGTAGATTGCTTCTTGATTCTGCATCAGTACTGAACCCCATTGCCATGGAAGCTCCTGTATAGTGGCGCGTCTAACTTTCTCGTCTCACTGGTTCTCTACTCAGCCACACTTTAGAGTCATCGTGCCCAAACGTCCAGGTTCCCAACCGAGGCGGCCTCCCTCGAAGAGCAGTGTACGGGATTTGTTTTATGAGATTTTTGTGAAACTCCCTCTTCATTGTACGCGAATGATAAATGGTGAATTTAGAATCAGATTAGTGAAGAGAATGGAATGCATTCAATATAAACGAAGACATTACGTGGGTCTGTTAAATGATATATGGAATTCCCATGATTCAGCAACGAAAATGAAAATTGACGCTGCTAACACATATTAGTCATCCCTCATTGCCCAGTGACGGGACTACAAAACATATGGAAATACAAGAAGGCTAGTTTTTTGATAGATACATAATGGACAGGCTCTATTTAATATTATCCCTCGTCACTATTCACTGTAATATAGACCACAATTCAAAGAGACCAATTAACCTCTTAACGCGCACATTCGGATATCTCTATTGATTTGTCCATTCTCTATCCGTGCCCTTTGATAACGATACCTGACACCCGTTGGTTTGAAGGAGCAAATCATTGCCTGGGAAAATAATCAAGAGCAAACACGTCACAAGTTATGTCGTTGCTTTACTGACCCCTCTCACTGATAACATCAGAACAGATGGTCACCTGGAATAAGTGTTGGAATTCGACATGTGTATATTTACCTGAACGCACAGAATAATGTTTCATGGGTTCAGTTTATTTTATTAGCATCTTTGTAAAACTGTATATATTTTTACACGAACAGTGGACCCATGCGAACGCAAAGGAGCAGTGTGCAAATACAGGTGCATGTACCCGTACGATACGATGTTAACTACAGGGTGCCGTGACGGCCGTCCATGTTGCAAGCCCGTTAAGGAATCGCGGCGTCTTCGATACTAATCTTTTCCCGCCGTCAGCTCAGATACCACCATTCCTGGATCACAAATGGCTTACGAACTGTACATATAAATAAAAAAAGCTTTCTTCACTGCTGGAATCGTTATGTTCTCTTACAGTATTCTTATTTATAATAATTCCGCGCGAACTAAATTTACTCACGGAAATTACTAGTGAAACCTATGCGAATGACAATAAATATCACTACATGGCCAAGTACAAGGCGAAAATTGAAGTGGTTCATACAAAAGGTCGATATGTGATCCTGTACAGGTTATGGCGGGGACATGAAGGCTAAATGCCCGGGTTAAGCGAAACAAGAATACGTAATAATGGACGTGAAGTGAGTGGTGACCGATTTAGCAGGGACAGGCGGGGCAACGTCTGTACACAGAGGTTAGTTGGATTGGATTGGATTGGATTGGATTCAAATTTATTGTCATTGCACTTTTCAGTGCAACGAAATGGTTTAGCCTGTGTCATAACATAGAATAAATACCAAAACAAACACTCAACAAAGTTTAAAGTACCAAAGTCATTGTCTCTTGCCTCCTTGCTCTCCTTCTGCGCTGAGGCAATCCACGCCTCCAATGTTGTGACCCCGCCGGATGATGGTGAGCAAGTCCAGCGACTGAAACCGAGCGCCGCAAACGGGCCGGTTCAAACTCCGCGGCCCGGGGCGGTTGAAGCTGCCGAAGCTGCCGCCCACCAGTCCAGCAAGTTGTAATTGCGGGAGCTCCGGAAAAACAGGTCACCAACCTGTGACCCGCGAGCTCCCGACGATTTGGTCTACAGATAGAGCTGCCAGAGGATGCAGTTGAGGCAGGTACAATAATTTATTATAATACAAAATTCGGGGGTGAAAGATTGCAAGCTTCATGTGGTCTGCCCTGTTTCGACGAATACAATCAAACCGGCGTGCACAATCAAATAACATCAAATAAAACAAATTGTCCAACAACTTTAGGCTGTGCACGCCATAAGTAAGAAGTAGGTATACAACTCTGATCTTGGCTATGGACGTATTTATTCATGTTTGTGTTGTGTGTGTGTCAAGTCAAACTGAAATGAAAGAACAGGTGCAGAGAAATGCTACAATTGAAATCACGAGACAGTGATTAAAGTGGGCGGAACCCCAGCCTGCCGAGTTCTGCCTGGGGGTCAAAAGGGCACACAGCACCAGAAGCCAGTAAAGAAGAGACAAGAAATATGCGAGCAGAGAACTTGAACAGTAAATCAAAAGGACTGTCCGAAAAGACTGCTGAAGGATTAGCACAAGCGGCGAATGCTTTCAATTATCCTTCACCAGCCATCAGACTGAGACCCACGGCCCTTCCTAAGTTTACTGGAAACAAGCGTGACTTTTATAGATGGAGGAAGGATTGGGAAGCACTGCAAAAGCAAGGTGAACCCACTGGATCAAACGAGGTGAAGAAGGTTCAATTGCTGGACAGTCTGGAGGACAAAATTACAAGAGACCTCCGCCTCACAAGTTATAACACTGCAGATGATATCTTTCGTGTCCTAGAGAACCGGTTTGGAAATCAAACAGCTATTGCTATTGAGATAGTGGAGGAGCTTCAGGGAATCCCACCTGTCAGAGGACATCAGCCACGTAACATAGTGGAATTAATTCAAGCTGTGGAAAAGGCGCTTAATGACTTGAGCGAACACAGGCGCTATTAAAAATCCACTGATGACAACATCAATTGAAACCAAGCTTCCAGAAACCCTTAAGAAGGAATGGCTGGTTTTTGTAGCTGACAAGAGGAATGCTGTGGCACCAGAGAAACGGTTTGACAGTCTCTTGTCATTTCTCAAAGAGCAGGAGAGCATATACGAACAGCTCGAGCAACTGAGGGACGAGGAGCCGAGTAGAAAGGAAATTCGGACTGAACCAAGACATGCCAGAACCAAGTCTACCAAGTCAGAAAATGACCACACAAGTTGTGTAGTCTGTGGTGACATAAAGCATAAAAGGAAGCTGTACTTCTGCAAGCAGTTTCGAGGGCTAAAGCTGACAGAGAAAAGAGCTGCAGTAAAGAAGTTGGGAGCATGCAAAAGTGTCTTGAAGTTCATGATGATGGTTCATACTGCAAACCTGCATATCTGTGTAAAAATCAAATCTGCAAGGATGAACAGAATCCTGAGCATCATTTTTATCTGTGCCCCAATTATGAGATGAGGAAAAGCAGTGTGGATCAGAGAAGGAGTAAATTTGGTCCAGAGGAAGATAAAGGCAAGAATAAATATACAGTGGACCAAGAGGAGTTTTTCAGCAAACTTCCACCAGAGTTAACCATATAACCATATAACAATTACAGCACGGAAACAGGCCATCTCGAAACAATGCCGAGATGTGTTCTCGAACACTGCATCAAGACCCTTCAACACTGCAAAGCATCAGCCAAGCCTCCTAAAGGAAGGTGGACTGCAAGAGCATCCAGTGATTATGATGCTTTTGGAGGTCATAGCAAATGCTGGACAAAAGGTTGGGACATTAATTGACTTGGCTTCAGATACCAACTACATAACTCACAAGGCTGCGAGTAGACTGAACCTTAGGAGTGAAGACATCACGTTTATCGTCCATGGAGTTGGGGGGATGAAGGTCCACGTAGAGACGATGCGCTACCTTCTAAAGATCCGAGTGAAGACTCCCAAGGGCACACTCAAGTCGCACCAGTTAGTTTGTTATTGATTGGACAGCATTGCAGCTGTTCACAAACATGTGACACCGCAGCAGCTGCAAAAGTTCTTTCCAGACGTCCCACTTGAGGAACTTGTGAGACCAAAAGAGATACATTTGCTCATAAGCCATAGAGAAGGTCAGCTAGCGCCTCAGAGGATTAGAACTGTTGGAGATCTCATTCTGTGGGATGGACCACTGGGAAAGACTGTTGGAGGTTGTCATCCTGAGCTGTTTGAGAAGCTTACCATGTCTGCCCACATGTCCAAAACACACTTCGCAAGATCAATGAGAGCAGCTGCTTTAAAGTATGAGGAGCTCACTGCCCCAGTCCCTGAGGAACTTTCACCAAACGGACAGGTCGCCGTCAAAGTTCAGAAGTCACGCACATCAACCGCCAATCGGGACTTCTTGGATTGGTGGAAGTGGGATAGCATTGGAGCAGCATGCGAGCCAAAGTGCGGGGGTTGCCGCTGTGGAAACTGCCAGCCAGGCGGAAAAGAAATGACTCTTGCTGAAGAGAGAGAGCTCGAAGTGGTAAGGGAAGGCCTCACCTACGTAACAGGAGACCGTCACAGTAAAGACCCACATTGGCATGCTAGCTATCCTTGGTTGGAAGACCCAGCTTCTCTACCAAATAATAAAAGGACAGTGGAAGCCACATTTCTCAGGACGGAGAGGCAGCTATCCAGAGAACCTGAATGGAAAAGTGCCTACACAGCTCAGGTGCACGACATGGTGGGCCGAAAGGCTGCAATCAAATTGTCCGAAGACATGATTGCAAACTGGAAGGGACCAGTGTGGTATGTGAGTCACCTTATTGCTCCAAACCCCCACTCTGTCACAACCCCAGTGAGACTAGTGTGGAACAGCAGCCAAAAGTGCAATGGTGTCAGCTTAAATGATTTGCTGATGAAAGGTCCAGACGTCCTCAACCAAATTCGCGCCGTCCTCCTCAGATTCAGAGGCGGAATCTATGCTGCTCTGGGAGACATGAAGAAGATGTATAACTCAGTCTGGTTGGAGGACCGTGAAGTACACTTACACAGATTCCTCTGGCGAGATTCCGAGGACGAGGAGCTGGGAGAGTATGCTATCACAAGAGTGAACATCGGAGACAAACCTGCGGGGTGCATTGCACAGTTAGCAATGCGTGAGACTGCTAATATTCCTTCTTTTACCCACCTCAAGGATGAGCAGCAAGTACTCCAGAAAGACAGCTATGTTGACGACATCCTCACATCTCACAACAGCCTTGACCAGTTGAGAATCATCACAGCAAATGTGGAACGAATCCTAAAAGCTGGTGGGTTTGAGCTCAAACCTTGGGTTCTGTCTGGCCAAAGTGGGAGGAAGGAGGACAATGATGCTTTAAAGAAAAGCAAAACAAAAAGCATGATCCTACCAAACCAAATGCATGATGATGATAACAAGGCACTTGGTCTGGGCTACATTGTTGAAGAGGACATGCTCCACGTTATGGTGGGAATCAATTTCTCCAAGAGAAAGAAAAAGATGCGGCTTGGTCAAAGCCTTCTACAAGAGCAAATCAAAACTCAGACGCCAAATCCCCTAACAAGAAGAGAGCTTCTCAGCCAGGTAGCAGGGCTATATGACCCCATCGGCCTAGTGGCTCCTGTTAAGCAAAAGGGTGCGATTATGGTACGCAGAGCTTTCCAAGAAGCAAAAGAGGGAAGCTGTTCGGTCAGAGACACATGGGACATGGCACTCTCAGATGGACTCAGGGAGGATGCAATTAAGCTCTTTGAAGAGTACGTACAACTTGGAAAAGTCAAGTTCGTCAGGGCACTGACTCCCTCTTGCTCCGCAACTGAACCCTTGGGAATCACCTTTTCTGACGGAAGTGAGCATACCTATGTACCTGAGATGGGATTCAGACCATGGTCCAATTGTCAGACTTGTGGAATCCAAGGCCAAGTTAACTCCCTTGGACCACAGAGGAGACGCTGTTAAAGCAGAGATGTGCGGAGCTGTGTTCGCCTCACGCTTAAAGAAGTATTTTGAGCTACACAGTCAAATTCAAGTGGAAAAGTGGTATCATCTTGTGGATAGCCAAACAATCCTTGGTGCAATACAGCGAGAAAGCTACGGATTTCAGACATTCTTCGCCAATCGGATTGGAGAGATTCAAACAAGCACCAACATTCAGGACTGGCGGTGGATTCCTGGCCCACAAAACATCGCTGATGTAATCACCAGAGGTGCCAGCCCTCAAGACCTTGATCAGTATTCGGAGTGGCAAAATGGACCGAAGTTCCTGGTATTGCCTGTGAGTGAGTGGCCAATAAAATCAGCTAAAGAACTGGCTGCCACTGCCAGAGAGAACATCAACAAGTTACAGAAGAAAGCTTTTGTTTCAGCACTATCAAGAGCCAAAGTAGAGAACCAAGAACCGGAACCAACAAGCCCAAAGAGACCACCTGCAGGGTCAGCTATTCAGAACCTTGTTGATGTCAAGCGGTTCAGCATTCTAACTCGACTGATCAAGACAGTCGCATGGATTTGGAGAGCAGCGAAGAGGTTTCTTGGCAAGAACAAAGCCCTAAACAATCCAAAGTGGGAGGCCATCTCTTTGACAGGAGTCATTACAGTAAGAGAACGAGAAAATGCTCTAAAATACATTTTTTGTGCTGCGCAATTGGGCACAACTTTCCCAAGCACCACAACAGATCGACTGGTAGCCTATAAAGACCAAGATTCTGGGCTGATGGTTTGTGGTGGCAGAGTGCAGAGCTTTGAAGAGGATAAAGTTGCTGTTCCCATCCTGCCCGTTGATGCCTGGGTGTCCATGCTGCTAGCTCGGGAGGCTCACAGGGAGAGTCATGACGGAGTGGCTGGGACCTTGCTTAAAATGAGAAGAAAGGCTTGGGTCATAAAAGGAAGGAGAATTGCTCAAAAAGTCGTTGATCACTGCATAATCTGCAAGAAAGCAAAAGCAAAGAAATGTCAACAAGTAATGAGTGATCTGCCGCCTGAAAGAACTGAATCTGCTGCTCCTTTTGAGTTTACAACAGTAGACCTCTTTGGACCCTACCACGTACACGATGACGTCAAGAAGAGGGTAAAACTCAAAGTCTGGGGAGTTGTCTTCTGCTGTATGGCCAGCAGAGCCATCCACACAGAGTTAGTCAACACCTTATCAAGTGAAGGGTTTCTGATGGCTTATCAAAGATTCACAGCAATCCGTGGGCACCCCAAGAAGATCTGGTCAGATCCAGGCACTAATTTTATTGGCGCAAAACCAGTCTTAGAGGGACTATATAGGTTTTTGGACAACCTGGACAGAGCAGCTTTGGAGGAGAACGCAGCTAAAAATGGAACAGAGTGGATGTGGAAAATCCATCCTGCTGATTCTCCACACAGAAATGGCGCTGCGGAAGCTGCTGTGCGTGTTGTGAAGAGAGCGCTCCAAAATTTTGGAAAAGAATCGTCACTCAGTTATAGTGAGTTTCAGACAGCTCTTTACATAGCAGCCAACCTGTCAAATGAACGTCCAATCGACGCCAGGATACAAAGCCGGGAAGACTGCGTTCAGTACATCACACCAAATACTCTTCTGCTTGGCCGAGCATCTCAGTGCGGAGACATCAAGACTTTTGACTTTTCCAGCTACCCCTACAAAAGACTTAGAGCAATGCAGTCGGAGGTGAACAAGTTTTGGAAGAGCTGGAGCCAACTCGCTGGTCCTAACTTGTTTATAAGGAGCAAGGGGCACACCACTCAGAGAAATGTCACTGCCGGAGACATTGTCTGGTTAAGTGACCAAAATGCACTGAGGGGGCAATTCAAGCTGGGCAGAGTCGTCAGCTCCAATCCAGACCGCAAAGGCATCGTGAGAGACGTTAATGTACGGATCTTTCCAAGCTACTCCATTCCTCTGACAAAAGCTTTGAAAGGAAGGGCAAGGCATTCCACTCAGGGGAAGGAGAGGATCCAAGCCACGATAGTTCACAGGGATGTTAGGCGGCTGGTTGTCTTACTTCCAGTAGAAGAACAAGACAAAAATGCATCAGGTGACTAAGTTCAAACCCCCATTCAAAGTTTGACTTTAAAGCGTCGATCTCCCAAGTGGTTCCATTGGAAGATCGAGTGGGAGGTGTCAAGTCAAACTGAAATGAAAGAACAGGTGCAGAGGAATGCTACAATTGAAATCACGAGACAGTGATTAAAGTGGGCGGAACCCCAGCCTGCCGAGTTCTGCCTGGGGGTCAAAAGGGCACACAGCACCAGAAGCCAGTGAAGAAGAGACAGGAAACTTGCGAGCAGAGAACTTGAACAGTAAATCAAAAGGACTGTCCGAAAAGATTGCCGCGATAGCCAGAAAAGGCAAGCAGGACTGATTTTCTACAGACCCGATTGGCAGCCGGTAAGGACTGAACTCTAAATGGACTGAGTCGAAGACTGCAGCCCCAGAGACTCTGTTTAACCATTTAAAAGCTGAGAAACTTGTCTGGCTAACGTGTTGATATTGGTGGTGTTTGTTAACCAAGATGACAGGGTGATGATAATGTTTGTTGCCTATGTAAAGTGCATATGTTAAGGGCTAATGTAAGCTAATTTCTAATACTTATATGCTATGTGTGGTGTTAGTTTAAATAATTGCACTTTAAAAAATATGATAAAATGTGGTAAAAAACAGTAAAGATTCATATGACACCAGCTAAAAAATTGGTAACAGTAGTGGGCATTATTTGTATTTTTCATTTAATGAAATGTGAAAATTATTTAAAAAACAAAATGGCTGCTATGAGTTGGAATGTTAAATACATGTAATTTTCTGTTATTTATATTTGGTTACAGTAATGTGTATATTTTTTGCCTTTGTGTCTAAAGGTTTTTCACCTGATAAAGACCAAAAATGGTAAAGACTAAAACTGCTAAAAACTGCTAAGGACTAATCTGCCAAAATAAAAGAAGGAGAAAATAAAAAAGGTGGAAAAGAAGTGTTTGGTCTGAGTGAATCCAGTTCATCATTTCGGGGTAGATAAATCAAATCCCTTTCAAGCGGGGAAACTGCAAAAACATTAGAAGACTTGACAGTGAAAAACCGCTGTGACCAGGAGACTCCAGTGAAAAACCGGGCGGGGCCAGGAGATCTGGAAACCTGGAAAAGAGACAGTTAAGTCAAGATAAAACATGGCTGATGAAGTTGCTGGAAAGTCAGCTGAGCAGCTCAACGTGGAGAGGACAACAGCAAAACGGGCATTCTCTCGTCTTGTTAACAGCATCATTAGAAACCATGAAGAAATGTCTGAAGAGGAGCTCAGGAACAATTTCAACAAACTCATGCAGGAGGCCGAAAATGTCATGGAAGCCAATGACGATGTGGAGGCTGGACTCATTGCAGAGCTGGAGGCGGAGCTGGACGCAGATGAAGAAGCTGTGTTAACTGAACAGCAAAATGCCGACCTGGCAAAGACTGCAAAGGAGTGTGAGTCGAAACTAAAAGAGGTCAAAGGCTCATCCAGGACACTCTATGGGCAAACTTTGGAAATGTTGAATTATCCACCTCACTACAGACAGCAGATGGTGCATGTGAACTTGCTGCTGCCACCGCACCATCAAATAGCAACCAAGAAGCATATGAATTCATGCTTAACCACCTGCAGAAACTGGTAGAGACTGCAAAGGAGACGTACAGTCGGTGGAAACGTTGGGTCCCTCTGGATGAGCAAGAGAGCTTCCAGAAACACGTAAGAACACTCGAGCTTCTCGTCCCCAAGCTGGTTTCCAGGAAGGCTGACTACATACAGGCAAGAATAAAGAAGAACGCTGAAGGATTAGCACAAGCGGCGAATGCTTTCAATTATCCTTCACCAGCCATCAGACTGAGACCCACGGCCCTTCCTAAGTTTACTGGAAACAAGCGTGACTTTTATAGATGGAGGAAGGATTGGGAAGCACTGCAAAAGCAAGGTGAACCCACTGGATCAAACGAGGTGAAGAAGGTTCAATTGCTGGACAGTCTGGAGGACAAAATTACAAGAGACCTCCGCCTCACAAGTTATAACACTGCAGATGATATCTTTCGTGTCCGAGAGAACCGGTTTGGAAATCAAACAGCTATTGCTATTGAGATAGTGGAGGAGCTTCAGGGAATCCCACCTGTCAGAGGACATCAGCCACGTAAAATAGTGGAATTAATTCAAGCTGTGGAAAATGCGCTTAATGACTTGAGCGAACACAGGCGCTATTAAAAATCCACTGATGACAAAATCAATTGAAACCAAGCTTCCAGAAACCCTTAAGAAGGAATGGCTGGTTTTTGTAGCTGACAAGAGGAATGCTGTGGCACCAGAGAAACGGTTTGACAGTCTCTTGTCATTTCTCAATGAGCAGGAGAGCATATACGAACAGCTCGAGCAACTGAGGGACGAGGAGCCGAGTAGAAAGGAAATTCGGACTGAACCAAGACATGCCAGAACCAAGTCTACCAAGTCAGAAAATGACCACACAAGTTGTGTAGTCTGTGGTGACATAACGCATAAAAGGAAGCTGTACTTCTGCAAGCAGTTTCGAGGGCTAAAGCTGACAGAGAAAAGAGCTGCAGTAAAGAAGTTGGGAGCATGCAAAAAGTGTCTTGAAGTTCATGATGATGGTTCATACTGCAAACCTGCATATCTGTGTAAAAATCAAATCTGCAAGGATGAACAGAATCCTGAGCATCATTTTTATCTGTGCCCCAATTATGAGATGAGGAAAAGCAGTGTGGATCAGAGAAGGAGTAAATTTGGTCCAGAGGAAGATAAAGGCAAGAATAAATATACAGTGGACCAAGAGGAGTTTTTCAGCAAACTTCCACCAGAGTTGGCAAAACAATGCCGAGATGTGTTCTCGAACACTGCATCAAGAGCCTTCAACACTGCAAAGCATCAGCCAAGCCTCCTAAAGGAAGGTGGACTGCAAGAGCATCCAGTGATTATGATGCTTTTGGAGGTCATAGCAAATGCTGGACAAAAGGTTGGGACATTAATTGACTTGGCTTCAGATACCAACTACATAACTCACAAGGCTGCGAGTAGACTGAACCTTAGGAGTGAAGACATCACGCTTATCGTCCATGGAGTTGGGGGGATGAAGGTCCACGTAGAGACGATGCGCTACCTTCTAAAGATCCGAGTGAAGACTCCCAAGGGCACACTCAAGTCGCACCAGTTAGTTTGTTATGGATTGGCCAGCATTGCAGCTGTTCACAAACATGTGACACCACAGCAGCTGCAAAAGTTCTTTCCAGACGTCCCACTTGAGGAACTTGTGAGACCAAAAGAGATACATTTGCTCATAAGCCATAGAGAAGGTCAGCTAGCGCCTCAGAGGATTAGAACTGTTGGAGATCTCATTCTGTGGGATGGACCACTGGGAAAGACTGTTGGAGGTTGTCATCCTGAGCTGTTTGAGAAGCTTACCATGTCAGCCCACATGTCCAAAACACACTTCGCAAGATCAATGAGAGCAGCTGCTTTAAAGTATGAGGAGCTCACTGCCCCAGTCCCTGAGGAACTTTCACCAAACGGACAGGTCGCCGTCAAAGTTCAGAAGTCACGCACATCAACCGCCAATCGGGACTTCTTGGATTGGTGGAAGTGGGATAGCATTGGAGCAGCATGCGAGCCAAAGTGCGGGGGTTGCCGCTGTGGAAACTGCCAGCCAGGCGGAAAAGAAATGACTCTTGCTGAAGAGAGAGAGCTCGAAGTGGTAAGGGAAGGCCTCACCTACGTAACAGGAGACCGTCACAGTAAAGACCCACATTGGCATGCTAGCTATCCTTGGTTGGAAGACCCAGCTTCTCTACCAAATAATAAAAGGACAGTGGAAGCCACATTTCTCAGGACGGAGAGGCAGCTATCCAGAGAACCTGAATGGAAAAGTGCCTACACAGCTCAGGTGCACGACATGGTGGGCCGAAAGGCTGCAATCAAATTGTCCGAAGACATGATTGCAAACTGGAAGGGACCAGTGTGGTATGTGAGTCACCTTATTGCTCCAAACCCCCACTCTGTCACAACCCCAGTGAGACTAGTGTGGAACAGCAGCCAAAAGTGCAATGGTGTCAGCTTAAATGATTTGCTGATGAAAGGTCCAGACGTCCTCAACCAAATTCGCGCCGTCCTCCTCAGATTCAGAGGCGGAATCTATGCTGCTCTGGGAGACATAAAGAAGATGTATAACTCAGTCTGGTTGGAGGACCGTGAAGTACACTTACACAGATTCCTCTGGCGAGATTCCGAGGACGAGGAGCTGGGAGAGTATGCTATCACAAGAGTGAACATCGGAGACAAACCTGCGGGGTCCATTGCACAGTTAGCAATGCGTGAGACTGCTAATATTCCTTCTTTTACCCACCTCAAGGATGAGCAGCAAGTACTCCAGAAAGACAGCTATGTTGACGACATCCTCACATCTCACAACAGCCTTGACCAGTTGAGAATCATCACAGCAAATGTGGAACGAATCCTAAAAGCTGGTGGGTTTGAGCTCAAACCTTGGGTTCTGTCTGGCCAAAGTGGGAGGAAGGAGGACAATGATGCTTTAAAGAAAAGCAAAACAAAAAGCATGATCCTACCAAACCAAATACATGATGATGATAACAAGGCACTTGGTCTGGGCTACATTGTTGAAGAGGACATGCTCCACGTTATGGTGGGAATCAATTTCTCCAAGAGAAAGAAAAGGATGCGGCTTGGTCAAAGCCTTCTACAAGAGCAAATCAAAACTCAGACGCCAAATCCCCTAACAAGAAGAGAGCTTCTCAGCCAGGTAGCAGGGCTATATGACCCCATCGGCCTAGTGGCTCCTGTTAAGCAAAAGGGAGCGATTATGGTACGCAGAGCTTTCCAAGAAGCAAAAGAGGGAAGCTGTTCGGTCAGAGACACATGGGACATGGCACTCTCAGATGGACTCAGGGAGGATGCAATTAAGCTCTTTGAAGAGTACGTACAACTTGGAAAAGTCAAGTTCGTCAGGGCACTGACTCCCTCTTGCTCCGCAACTGAACCCTTGGGAATCACCTTTTCTGACGGAAGTGAGCATACCTATGTACCTGAGATGGGATTCAGACCATGGTCCAATTGTCAGACTTGTGGAATCCAAGGCCAAGTTAACTCCCTTGGACCACAGAGGAGACGCTGTTAAAGCAGAGATGTGCGGAGCTGTGTTCGCCTCACGCTTAAAGAAGTATTTTGAGCTACACAGTCAAATTCAAGTGGAAAAGTGGTATCATCTTGTGGATAGCCAAACAATCCTTGGTGCAATACAGCGAGAAAGCTACGGATTTCAGACATTCTTCGCCAATCGGATTGGAGAGATTCAAACAAGCACCAACATTCAGGACTGGCGGTGGATTCCTGGCCCACAAAACATCGCTGATGTAATCACCAGAGGTGCCAGCCCTCAAGACCTTGATCAGTATTCGGAGTGGCAAAATGGACCGAAGTTCCTGGTATTGCCTGTGAGTGAGTGGCCAATAAAATCAGCTAAAGAACTGGCTGCCACTGCCAGAGAGAACATCAACAAGTTACAGAAGAAAGCTTTTGTTTCAGCACTATCAAGAGCCAAAGTAGAGAACCAAGAACCGGAACCAACAAGCCCAAAGAGACCACCTGCAGGGTCAGCTATTCAGAACCTTGTTGATGTCAAGCGGTTCAGCATTCTAACTCGACTGATCAAGACAGTCGCATGGATTTGGAGAGCAGCGAAGAGGTTTCTTGGCAAGAACAAAGCCCTAAACAATCCAAAGTGGGAGGCCATCTCTTTGACAGGAGTCATTACAGTAAGAGAACGAGAAAATGCTCTAAAATACATTTTTTGTGCTGCGCAATTGGGCACAACTTTCCCAAGCACCACAACAGATCGACTGGTAGCCTATAAAGACCAAGATTCTGGGCTGATGGTTTGTGGTGGCAGAGTGCAGAGCTTTGAAGAGGATAAAGTTGCTGTTCCCATCCTGCCCGTTGATGCCTGGGTGTCCATGCTGCTAGCTCGGGAGGCTCACAGGGAGAGTCATGACGGAGTGGCTGGGACCTTGCTTAAAATGAGAAGAAAGGCTTGGGTCATAAAAGGAAGGAGAATTGCTCAAAAAGTCGTTGATCACTGCATAATCTGCAAGAAAGCAAAAGCAAAGAAATGTCAACAAGTAATGAGTGATCTGCCGCCTGAAAGAACTGAATCTGCTGCTCCTTTTGAGTTTACAACAGTAGACCTCTTTGGACCCTACCACGTACACGATGACGTCAAGAAGAGGGTAAAACTCAAAGTCTGGGGAGTTGTCTTCTGCTGTATGGCCAGCAGAGCCATCCACACAGAGTTAGTCAACACCTTATCAAGTGAAGGGTTTCTGATGGCTTATCAAAGATTCACAGCAATCCGTGGGCACCCCAAGAAGATCTGGTCAGATCCAGGCACTAATTTTATTGGCGCAAAACCAGTCTTAGAGGGACTATATAGGTTTTTGGACAACCTGGACAGAGCAGCTTTGGGGGAGAACGCAGCTAAAAATGGAACAGAGTGGATGTGGAAAATCCATCCTGCTGATTCTCCACACAGAAATGGCGCTGCGGAAGCTGCTGTGCGTGTTGTGAAGAGAGCGCTCCAAAATTTTGGAAAAGAATCGTCACTCAGTTATAGTGAGTTTCAGACAGCTCTTTACATAGCAGCCAACCTGTCAAATGAACGTCCAATCGACGCCAGGATACAAAGCCGGGAAGACTGCGTTCAGTACATCACACCAAATACTCTTCTGCTTGGCCGAGCATCTCAGTGCGGAGACATCAAGACTTTTGACTTTTCCAGCTACCCCTACAAAAGACTTAGAGCAATGCAGTCGGAGGTGAACAAGTTTTGGAAGAGCTGGAGCCAACTCGCTGGTCCTAACTTGTTTATAAGGAGCAAGGGGCACACCACTCAGAGAAATGTCACTGCCGGAGACATTGTCTGGTTAAGTGACCAAAATGCACTGAGGGGGCAATTCAAGCTGGGCAGAGTCGTCAGCTCCAATCCAGACCGCAAAGGCATCGTGAGAGACGTTAATGTACGGATCTTTCCAAGCTACTCCATTCCTCTGACAAAAGCTTTGAAAGGAAGGGCAAGGCATTCCACTCAGGGGAAGGAGAGGATCCAAGCCACGATAGTTCACAGGGATGTTAGGCGGCTGGTTGTCTTACTTCCAGTAGAAGAACAAGACAAAAATGCATCAGGTGACTAAGTTCAAACCCCCATTCAAAGTTTGACTTTAAAGCGTCGATCTCCCAAGTGGTTCCATTGGAAGATCGAGTGGGAGGTGTCAAGTCAAACTGAAATGAAAGAACAGGTGCAGAGGAATGCTACAATTGAAATCACGAGACAGTGATTAAAGTGGGCGGAACCCCAGCCTGCCGAGTTCTGCCTGGGGGTCAAAAGGGCACACAGCACCAGAAGCCAGTGAAGAAGAGACAGGAAACTTGCGAGCAGAGAACTTGAACAGTAAATCAAAAGGACTGTCCGAAAAGACTGCCGCGATAGCCAGAAAAGGCAAGCAGGACTGATTTTCTACAGACCCGATTGGCAGCCGGTAAGGACTGAACTCTAAATGGACTGAGTCGAAGACTGCAGCCCCAGAGACTCTGTTTAACCATTTAAAAGCTGAGAAACTTGTCTGGCTAACGTGTTGATATTGGTGGTGTTTGTTAACCAAGATGACAGGGTGATGATAATGTTTGTTGCCTATGTAAAGTGCATATGTTAAGGGCTAATGTAAGCTAATTTCTAATACTTATATGCTATGTGTGGTGTTAGTTTAAATAATTGCACTTTAAAAAATATGATAAAATGTGGTAAAAAACAGTAAAGATTCATATGACACCAGCTAAAAAATTGGTAACAGTAGTGGGCATTATTTGTATTTTTCATTTAATGAAATGTGAAAATTATTTAAAAAACAAAATGGCTGCTATGAGTTGGAATGTTAAATACATGTAATTTTCTGTTATTTATATTTGGTTACAGTAATGTGTATATTTTTTGCCTTTGTGTCTAAAGGTTTTTCACCTGATAAAGACCAAAAATGGTAAAGACTAAAACTGCTAAAAACTGCTAAGGACTAATCTGCCAAAATAAAAGAAGGAGAAAATAAAAAGGTGGAAAAGAAGTGTTTGGTCTGAGTGAATCCAGTTCATCATTTCGGGGTAGATAAATCAAATCCCTTTCAAGCGGGGAAACTGCAAAAACATTAGAAGACTTGACAGTGAAAAACCGCTGTGACCAGGAGACTCCAGTGAAAAACCGGGCGGGGCCAGGAGATCTGGAAACCTGGAAAAGAGACAGTTAAGTCAAGATAAAACATGGCTGATGAAGTTGCTGGAAAGTCAGCTGAGCAGCTCAACGTGGAGAGGACAACAGCAAAACGGGCATTCTCTCGTCTTGTTAACAGCATCATTAGAAACCATGAAGAAATGTCTGAAGAGGAGCTCAGGAACAATTTCAACAAACTCATGCAGGAGGCCGAAAATGTCATGGAAGCCAATGACGATGTGGAGGCTGGACTCATTGCAGAGCTGGAGGCGGAGCTGGACGCAGATGAAGAAGCTGTGTTAACTGAACAGCAAAATGCCGACCTGGCAAAGACTGCAAAGGAGTGTGAGTCGAAACTAAAAGAGGTCAAAGGCTCATCCAGGACACTCTATGGGCAAACTTTGGAAATGTTGAATTATCCACCTCACTACAGACAGCAGATGGTGCATGTGAACTTGCTGCTGCCACCGCACCATCAAATAGCAACCAAGAAGCATATGAATTCATGCTTAACCACCTGCAGAAACTGGTAGAGACTGCAAAGGAGACGTACAGTCGGTGGAAACGTTGGGTCCCTCTGGATGAGCAAGAGAGCTTCCAGAAACACGTAAGAACACTCGAGCTTCTCGTCCCCAAGCTGGTTTCCAGGAAGGCTGACTACATACAGGCAAGAATAAAGAAGAACGCTGAAGGATTAGCACAAGCGGCGAATGCTTTCAATTATCCTTCACCAGCCATCAGACTGAGACCCACGGCCCTTCCTAAGTTTACTGGAAACAAGCGTGACTTTTATAGATGGAGGAAGGATTGGGAAGCACTGCAAAAGCAAGGTGAACCCACTGGATCAAACGAGGTGAAGAAGGTTCAATTGCTGGACAGTCTGGAGGACAAAATTACAAGAGACCTCCGCCTCACAAGTTATAACACTGCAGATGATATCTTTCGTGTCCTAGAGAACCGGTTTGGAAATCAAACAGCTATTGCTATTGAGATAGTGGAGGAGCTTCAGGGAATCCCACCTGTCAGAGGACATCAGCCACGTAACATAGTGGAATTAATTCAAGCTGTGGAAAAGGCGCTTAATGACTTGAGCGATCTCGGAGACACAGGCGCTATTAAAAATCCACTGATGACAAAATCAATTGAAACCAAGCTTCCAGAAACCCTTAAGAAGGAATGGCTGGTTTATGTAGCTGACAAGAGGAATGCTGTGGCACCAGAGAAACGGTTTGACAGTCTCTTGTCATTTCTCAAAGAGCAGGAGAGCATATACGAACAGCTCGAGCAACTGAGGGACGAGGAGCCGAGTAGAAAGGAAACTTCGGACTGAACCAAGACATGCCAGAACCAAGTCTACCAAGTCAGAAAATGACCACACAAGTTGTGTAGTCTGTGGTGACATAAAGCATAAAAGGAAGCTGTACTTCTGCAAGCAGTTTCGAGGGCTAAAGCTGACAGAGAAAAGAGCTGCAGTAAAGAAGTTGGGAGCATGCAAAAAGTGTCTTGAAGTTCATGATGATGGTTCATACTGCAAACCTGCATATCTGTGTAAAAATCAAATCTGCAAGGATGAACAGAATCCTGAGCATCATTTTTATCTGTGCCCCAATTATGAGATGAGGAAAAGCAGTGTGGATCAGAGAAGGAGTAAATTTGGTCCAGAGGAAGATAAAGGCAAGAATAAATATACAGTGGACCAAGAGGAGTTTTTCAGCAAACTTCCACCAGAGTTGGCAAAACAATGCCGAGATGTGTTCTCGAACACTGCATCAAGAGCCTTCAACACTGCAAAGCATCAGCCAAGCCTCCTAAAGGAAGGTGGACTGCAAGAGCATCCAGTGATTATGATGCTTTTGGAGGTCATAGCAAATGCTGGACAAAAGGTTGGGACATTAATTGACTTGGCTTCAGATACCAACTACATAACTCACAAGGCTGCGAGTAGACTGAACCTTAGGAGTGAAGACATCACGTTTATCGTCCATGGAGTTGGGGGGATGAAGGTCCACGTAGAGACGATGCGCTACCTTCTAAAGATCCGAGTGAAGACTCCCAAGGGCACACTCAAGTCGCACCAGTTAGTTTGTTATGGATTGGACAGCATTGCAGATGTTCACAAACATGTGACACCAGCAGCAGCTGCAAAAGTTCTTTCCAGACGTCCCACTTGAGGAACTTGTGAGACCAAAAGAGATACATTTGCTCATAAGCCATAGAGAAGGTCAGCTAGCGCCTCAGAGGATTAGAACTGTTGGAGATCTCATTCTGTGGGATGGACCACTGGGAAAGACTGTTGGAGGTTGTCATCCTGAGCTGTTTGAGAAGCTTACCATGTCAGCCCACATGTCCAAAACACACTTCGCAAGATCAATGAGAGCAGCTGCTTTAAAGTATGAGGAGCTCACTGCCCCAGTCCCTGAGGAACTTTCACCAAACGGACAGGTCGCCGTCAAAGTTCAGAAGTCACGCACATCAACCGCCAATCGGGACTTCTTGGATTGGTGGAAGTGGGATAGCATTGGAGCAGCATGCGAGCCAAAGTGCGGGGGTTGCCGCTGTGGAAACTGCCAGCCAGGCGGAAAAGAAATGACTCTTGCTGAAGAGAGAGAGCTCGAAGTGGTAAGGGAAGGCCTCACCTACGTAACAGGAGACCGTCACAGTAAAGACCCACATTGGCATGCTAGCTATCCTTGGTTGGAAGACCCAGCTTCTCTACCAAATAATAAAAGGACAGTGGAAGCCACATTTCTCAGGACGGAGAGGCAGCTATCCAGAGAACCTGAATGGAAAAGTGCCTACACAGCTCAGGTGCACGACATGGTGGACCGAAAGGCTGCAATCAAATTGTCCGAAGACATGATTGCAAACTGGAAGGGACCAGTGTGGTATGTGAGTCACCTTATTGCTCCAAACCCCCACTCTGTCACAACCCCAGTGAGACTAGTGTGGAACAGCAGCCAAAAGTGCAATGGTGTCAGCTTAAATGATTTGCTGATGAAAGGTCCAGACGTCCTCAACCAAATTCGCGCCGTCCTCCTCAGATTCAGAGGCGGAATCTATGCTGCTCTGGGAGACATAAAGAAGATGTATAACTCAGTCTGGTTGGAGGACCGTGAAGTACACTTACACAGATTCCTCTGGCGAGATTCCGAGGACGAGGAGCTGGGAGAGTATGCTATCACAAGAGTGAACATCGGAGACAAACCTGCGGGGTGCATTGCACAGTTGGCAATGCGTGAGACTGCTAATCTTCCTTCTTTTACCCACCTCAAGGATGAGCAGCAAGTACTCCAGAAAGACAGCTATGTTGACGACATCCTCACATCTCACAACAGCCTTGACCAGTTGAGAATCATCACAGCAAATGTGGAACGAATCCTAAAAGCTGGTGGGTTTGAGCTCAAGCCTTGGGTTCTGTCTGGCCAAAGTGGGAGGAAGGAGGACAATGATGCTTTAAAGAAAAGCAAAACAAAAAGCATGATCCTACCAAACCAAATGCATGATGATGATAACAAGGCACTTGGTCTGGGCTACATTGTTGAAGAGGACATGCTCCACGTTATGGTGGGAATCAATTTCTCCAAGAGAAAGAAAAAGATGCGGCTTGGTCAAAGCCTTCTACAAGAGCAAATCAAAACTCAGACGCCAAATCCCCTAACAAGAAGAGAGCTTCTCAGCCAGGTAGCAGGGCTATATGACCCCATCGGCATAGTGGCTCCTGTTAAGCAAAAGGGAGCGATTCTAGTACGCAGAGCTTTCCAAGAAGCAAAAGAGGGAAGCTGTTCGGTCAAAGACACATGGGACATGGCACTCTCAGATGGACTCAGGGAGGATGCAATTAAGCTCTTTGAAGAGTACGTACAACTTGGAAAAGTCAAGTTCGTCAGGGCACTGACTCCCTCTTGCTCCGCAACTGAACCCTTGGGAATCACCTTTTCTGACGGAAGTGAGCACACCTACGGGGCAGTGATGTACCTGAGATGGGATTCAGACCATGGCCCAATTGTCAGACTTGTGGAATCCAAGGCCAAGTTAACTCCCTTGGACCACAGAGGAGACGCTGTTGAAGCAGAGATGTGCGGAGCAGTGTTCGCCTCACGCTTAAAGAAGTATTTTGAGCTACACAGTCAAATTCAAGTGGAAAAGTGGTATCATCTTGTGGATAGCCAAACAATCCTTGGTGCAATACAGCGAGAAAGCTACGGATTTCAGACATTCTTCGCCAATCGGATTGGAGAGATTCAAACAAGCACCAACATTCAGGACTGGCGGTGGATTCCTGGCCCACAAAACATCGCTGATGTAATCACCAGAGGTGCCAGCCCTCAAGACCTTGATCAGTATTCGGAGTGGCAAAATGGACCGAAGTTCCTGGTATTGCCTGTGAGTGAGTGGCCAATAAAATCAGCTAAAGAACTGGCTGCCACTGCCAGAGAGAACATCAACAAGTTACAGAAGAAAGCTTTTGTTTCAGCACTATCAAGAGCCAAAGTAGAGAACCAAGAACCGGAACCAACAAGCCCAAAGAGACCACCTGCAGGGTCAGCTATTCAGAACCTTGTTGATGTCAAGCGGTTCAGCATTCTAACTCGACTGATCAAGACAGTCGCATGGATTTGGAGAGCAGCGAAGAGGTTTCTTGGCAAGAACAAAGCCCTAAACAATCCAAAGTGGGAGGCCATCTCTTTGACAGGAGTCATTACAGTAAGAGAACGAGAAAATGCTCTAAAAGACATTTTTTGTGCTGCGCAATTGGGCACAACTTTCCCAAGCACCACAACAGATCGACTGGTAGCCTATAAAGACCAAGATTCTGGGCTGATGGTTTGTGGTGGCAGAGTGCAGAGCTTTGAAGAGGATAAAGTTGCTGTTCCCATCCTGCCCGTTGATGCCTGGGTGTCCATGCTGCTAGCTCGGGAGGCTCACAGGGAGAGTCATGACGGAGTGGCTGGGACCTTGCTTAAATGAGAAGAAAGGCTTGGGTCATAAAAGGAAGGAGAATTGCTCAAAAAGTCGTTGATCACTGCATAATCTGCAAGAAAGCAAAAGCAAAGAAATGTCAACAAGTAATGAGTGATCTGCCGCCTGAAAGAACTGAATCTGCTGCTCCTTTTGAGTTTACAACAGTAGACCTCTTTGGACCCTACCACGTACACGATGACGTCAAGAAGAGGGTAAAACTCAAAGTCTGGGGAGTTGTCTTCTGCTGTATGGCCAGCAGAGCCATCCACACAGAGTTAGTCAACACCTTATCAAGTGAAGGGTTTCTGATGGCTTATCAAAGATTCACAGCAATCCGTGGGCACCCCAAGAAGATCTAGTCAGATCCAGGCACTAATTTTATTGGCGCAAAACCAGTCTTAGAGGGACTATATAGGTTTTTGGACAACCTGGACAGAGCAGCTTTGGAGGAGAACGCAGCTAAAAATGGAACAGAGTGGATGTGGAAAATCCATCCTGCTGATTCTCCACACAGAAATGGCGCTGCGGAAGCTGCTGTGCGTGTTGTGAAGAGAGCGCTCCAAAATTTTGGAAAAGAATCGTCACTCAGTTATAGTGAGTTTCAGACAGCTCTTTACATAGCAGCCAACCTGTCAAATGAACGTCCAATCGACGCCAGGATACAAAGCCGGGAAGACTGCGTTCAGTACATCACACCAAATACTCTTCTGCTTGGCCGAGCATCTCAGTGCGGAGACATCAAGACTTTTGACTTTTCCAGCTACCCCTACAAAAGACTTAGAGCAATGCAGTCGGAGGTGAACAAGTTTTGGAAGAGCTGGAGCCAACTCGCTGGTCCTAACTTGTTTATAAGGAGCAAGGGGCACACCACTCAGAGAAATGTCACTGCCGGAGACATTGTCTGGTTAAGTGACCAAAATGCACTGAGGGGGCAATTCAAGCTGGGCAGAGTCGTCAGCTCCAATCCAGACCGCAAAGGCATCGTGAGAGACGTTAATGTACGGATCTTTCCAAGCTACTCCATTCCTCTGACAAAAGCTTTGAAAGGAAGGGCAAGGCATTCCACTCAGGGGAAGGAGAGGATCCAAGCCACGATAGTTCACAGGGATGTTAGGCGGCTGGTTGTCTTACTTCCAGTAGAAGAACAAGACAAAAATGCATCAGGTGACTAAGTTCAAACCCCCATTCAAAGTTTGACTTTAAAGCGTCGATCTCCCAAGTGGTTCCATTGGAAGATCGAGTGGGAGGTGTCAAGTCAAACTGAAATGAAAGAACAGGTGCAGAGAAATGCTACAATTGAAATCACGAGACAGTGATTAAAGTGGGCGGAACCCCAGCCTGCCGAGTTCTGCCTGGGGGTCAAAAGGGCACACAGCACCAGAAGCCAGTGAAGAAGAGACAGGAAACTTGCGAGCAGAGAACTTGAACAGTAAATCAAAAGGACTGTCCGAAAAGACTGCCGCGATAGCCAGAAAAGGCAAGCAGGACTGATTTTCTACAGACCCGATTGGCAGCCGGTAAGGACTGAACTCTAAATGGACTGAGTCGAAGACTGCAGCCCCAGAGACTCTGTTTAACCATTTAAAAGCTGAGAAACTTGTCTGGCTAACGTGTTGATATTGGTGGTGTTTGTTAACCAAGATGACAGGGTGATGATAATGTTTGTTGCCTATGTAAAGTGCATATGTTAAGGGCTAATGTAAGCTAATTTCTAATACTTATATGCTATGTGTGGTGTTAGTTTAAATAATTGCACTTTAAAAAATATGATAAAATGTGGTAAAAAACAGTAAAGATTCATATGACACCAGCTAAAAAATTGGTAACAGTAGTGGGCATTATTTGTATTTTTCATTTAATGAAATGTGAAAATTATTTAAAAAACAAAATGGCTGCTATGAGTTGGAATGTTAAATACATGTAATTTTCTGTTATTTATATTTGGTTACAGTAATGTGTATATTTTTTGCCTTTGTGTCTAAAGGTTTTTCACCTGATAAAGACCAAAAATGGTAAAGACTAAAACTGCTAATAACTGCTAAGGACTAATCTGCCAAAATAAAAGAAGGAGAAAATAAAAAAGGTGGAAAAGAAGTGTTTGGTCTGAGTGAATCCAGTTCATCATTTCGGGGTAGATAAATCAAATCCCTTTCAAGCGGGGAAACTGCAAAAACATTAGAAGACTTGACAGTGTGTGTGTGTGTGTGTGTGTGTGTGTGTGCGTGTGCGTGTGTGTGTGTATGAGCGCGTGTGTATATTTTCTTATTTGATACACATCTCCACGAACACCCGACGCGACAACGGCGAAAATGTTACATATTCCGGTAGAGATTAACCTCAAGATCATAAATATCGCCTCATGTGAAAATCTGATTCAATATATCCCGAGATTTTGCTAACATTTTTCACCAATCAGAGATCTTTTTTTTAATCTAACGTGCTGAAGCGAGCTGGATGACGTCAGACTACGTCTGCTCCTCGCGGCAAACTGCGCAGAATTTTCAACGCACAGCCCTACTGTTTTCCACGAGATGCGAGTTACATGGCCCAGCCGCCCACAACCCCCGTTTTGCAAACGACGCAGAAAGAATGAGCATGTAGGCTCTATTATGCAGATCCCGACGGCTTCCGAAGGCGCTTCCGAGGCTTTCCGAGCGCTTCTCAGTTCGAGCACACTTCCCTCAACTCGGCTTTCCCGAGAACTCCCGAGAGATTATCTTGAAAAGACGCAGATAGAACGAGCGTGGGCTCTGATCTGCAGATCCCGACGGCTTCCGAAGGCGCTTTCGAGATTTTCCGAGCGCTTCCGAGATCGACGATCGCCTCGGCTCTGCTTCCTCGAGAAATCACGAGCTTTGATCGACGCATGACGCATGACGCACGCACGCGTCTCGGCTCGGGTTTTCTGAGACTTTCCGAGCGCTTCCGAAATTCCCACGAGACGCCGAGAGGTTTTCACTAAAGTCGGGCCCTGCACTATAGCTCTCTCTCTCTCCCAGATTCTGTCCGCTTTTCGCAGCACCATCGCTCGCACTGCTCCCCTCCTCCTCCCCTCCCTGCACCGTTCCCACCCACTCCTCTTCTCCCCTCCTCCTACTCCTCTTCACCCTCTCCTCCCTCACCTCTCCTCCCTTCCGCTCTCCCGCTCCTCGCAACCCCCGTCCTCTCTCCCCTCCATATCCCCTCTAATTTCTCTCCCCCGCTAAAGCGGCAGATGTTCATAGCTTTCGGTTCATTAACACTCTAGTCGCTATTTGGATGAAAATGGTTGCTCACTCCGAAAACATAATTAAGCAATTACCAGTAAACATCAAAAAGGTGGCCACAAAGGCTTAACATACATCACAATTAAAAGGTCAGTAAATAAAACACTGTGGCTCCTCGTCGGGTAATTAAACCTCGGTATCCCGCGTGACAGGCGGGGATACTAATCACTACACTAACGAGGAAAAAATAACATGCACTATATATCCTCAATTAAAATTCTTCATCGACTCTTCCATCTACACTTTCGCCTTCTAGAATCAAGCACAACTTAGTTATTACTCTTTTTACAACAGTGGTTGAATTCAAAGTCAATCGTGCATACCAATCCCTTAAAATCAGGCATGATACCCAGTATATGGTCCAAACGATAATAGTCCAAGGCTTTGATAGCATGGAACGTCTTCCCCCATGTCCAATCAATTCATGGATGTGTTGTAACAGCAATGTTGAAGTATGAAACTCCTAAAAAAGAATAACAGGATCTTTAACAATAAAGTTCACCGTTACGTTTGATTAAATGTCCGGATCATGAGTAGAAATTTCAAATCCCAGCTCAAGCTTTGGCCATTCTCTGATTTTAATAATTGATCCATTTCTTTTCGCTTAAGAAATGGGTCACTGTCAGTACTTTGGAAATTTCATTCGCAGAATTTTCTTCTGTGTCAACGTATTTCAGTTGCACCACATTAGTAACTCCCAATTCTCTCTCCGTTGGCAGATCGTCTCTGTCCAAATCCAACTATCTGGGTTCTTTGGCTCTGTCATGTAGTGGAATAATTTCACAATTGTCACTATTCCAATTAGAAAGTATAAATCCTCCCTTATTGCAAAGAGAACTCAGATGTTCTACTGGTAGATTTGCTTCCTGCTCAGTAGACCTAGATTTTAAGCAATCATCCTTGTAGAAGTTATTCTTCAAAGAGATTCTCCTTTCATGAAATTTACTCTACTCGCCAAACTTGCGTTTCAAAGTCTGCGTACCTTGTTCTGACATACTACGATTATTCGGTAGATTATCACTTTCTTGTTTGAAAGGTAAGTCTCCACAACAGTGTCCATCAGTTTTCTCTGAATAGTTCATAACATCCATGAACTTCAATTCTTCCTTCGATATCTCTTCAGATGGGTTGCTAGTATTACCATTAGAGCCATGATTGTATGGCTCCATCACCGGCTTTTCTAATTCATCATTGAACATTTGATAAATAGCAATGGCAGCACAGTTCTTCTGATTTCCGATTTCGTGGTTCCTTTTCAAGGAGTCATAGATAACCCATCCGTCGGGGTTTCGTAGCATACGGTCCTTCGCCTTGGCTCCTAACCATCTGTATAGGTTCCAAAGCATTCAAAACATTCATTCCGATAAGTAGATCAACACTAGAATCTATGTCAGATATCTTGACATCCTTCCAGTAAGGCCATTGTTTAATTCTTCATGTCTTGGAATATTTTGACGACCAACAAGCATAGTTCCATGCGTAAACACTTCAGATATCGATATGAAATTATCTCCAACCAAACTGGAACCAATCTCCATACTCGTAGTGCAATGACTCATGCTCACTTTATCTTTATTCACGGTCCATAACCGCATCTTAGTCTCTTCCCCTGTGATATTCAGCCTTCTCGTCAGGCTTTCTGTGCAAAAGGTAGTCGAACTTCCATGACCCAGAAAAGCATATATTTGCAAAACTGCATTCCTTTTGCTGTTCCTTACTTGCACTGGTAAGATAGAAACATTACGAACTTCCACCCCGACCCCAATATGATATTGAAGCGAGGTGATATCATTTCTAGTGGCTGGCTTCTCGCCCTCTTCGGTTTGTTCCATGAATTCACAACTCTCTGGGTGAAAACGTTCATTCTCACCTCAGTCTTAAAAACCCTTTATTCTAAGACTGCGGCCCCTGGTTGTAGACTCGCCCAACATAGGGGACATTTTTTCCAGCATCTAGCTTGTCCAGTCCTTTGATAATTTTATATGTTTCTATGAGATCTCCACTCATCCTTCTAAACTCCAGTGAATACAAGCCTAGTCTTTTCAATCTTTCCTCATATGACAGTCCCGCCACCCCAGGGAAAAATCTCGTGAACCTACGCTACACTGCTTCAATCACAAGGGTGTGCTTCCACAAATTAGGAGACCGAAAGAGTACACAATACTCTCGATATGGCCTCACCAGAGCCCTATTCAAGTGCAGAAGAACCTATTTACACCTATACTGAAATCCTCTTGTTATGAAGGCAAACATTCCATTAGATTTCTTCACTGCCTGCTGTACATGTAGGCCAACTTTCAGTGACCGGTGTCCAAGGACACCCAGGTCTCGCTGCACCTCTCCTTTTCCTATCCTAACCCCATTGAGATAATAGTCTGCGCCCTTGTTTTTGCCGCCAAAGTGGATAACCTCACATGTATCTATATTGTACTCCATCTGCCACGCATCTGTACACTCAATCAACCTGTCCAGGTCAACCTGCCACAACCTAACATCCTATTCACAGTTCACACTGCCACCCAGCTTTGTGTCATCCGCAAACTTGCTAGTGTTGCTCCTAATTCCCTCTTCCAAACCGTTAATATATATGGTAAACAGTTGCGGACGCAACACCGAGCCTTGCGGCACTCCACTCGTCACTGCCTGCCATTCTGAAAATGTCCTGTTTACTCCTATTCTTTGCTTCCGGTCTGCCAAGCAATTTTCTATCCATGTCAACACCCTACCCCCAATAGCATGTGTTCTAATTTTAGTCAACCGTCTCCCATGCGGCACCTTATCAAAGGCTTTCTAAAAGTCTAGATACACTACATCCACTGGCACCCCTTTATCCATTTTACTTGTCACATCCTCAAAACAATCCAGAAGATTAGTCAAGCATGATTTCCCTTTCATAAATCCATGTTGACTTTGACTAATCAATTTACTGCTATCCAAATGACCCATTATTACCTCTTTAATAATTGGCTCCAGCAAATTTCCCAGCACCGAAGTCTGGCTAACCGGTCTGTAATTCCCCGTTTTCCCTCTCATTCCTTTCTTGAAAAGTGGGATAATATGAGCTATCCTCCAATCCACAGGAACTGGTCCTGAAACTATTGAACATTAGAAAATGATCACCAATGCGTCCACTATTTCCACAGCCATCCCCCTGAGGACCCTGGGATGCAGATCATCAGTCCCTTGGGATTTATCATCCTTCAGTCCCATTAGCCTACCCAATACTATATCCCGCCAAATGAAAATTGCTTTCAGTTCCTCTACCCCCTTAGATCCTCTGTCCTCCAGTACATCTGGGAAATTGTTTGTGTCTTCCTTAGTAAAGACAGATCCGAAGTATCTATTCAACTCTTCTGCCATTTCCTTGTTGCCCATAATAATTTCACCCGTGTCTGCCTTCAAAGGACCCACATTTGACTTTCCTACTCTTTGTTTCCTTAACATATCGAAATAAGCTTTTACTGTCCCTCTTTATATTCCTGGCCAGCTTCCCTTCGTACTTCATCTTTTCAGCCCCTATTGCCCGTTTTGATTTCTTCTGTTGTCCTATGAACGTTTCATAATCCTGTGTCTTCATGCTACTCTTTGCTGTGTTATACATATTTTCTTTTAGCTTTATTCTATCCCAAACTTGTCTGGTCAGCCACTGTTCCCTCCCACTCCCTTGGCAAGAGTGGTGGGGGGGCGGGGGGGGGCGGGGGGGGGGGTGTGGGGGGGGGGGGGGGGGTGGGGGGGGGGGGGGGGGGGGGGGGGGGGGAGGAGAGGAGGAGGAGGAGGAGGAGGAGGAGAGAGGAGGAGGAGAAGGAGGGAGGAGGAGGAGGAGGGAGGAGGAGGAGGAGGAGGAGGAGGAGGAGGGGAGGAGGAGGAGGAGGGAGGAGGAGGAGGAGGAGGAGGAGGAGGAGGAGGAGGAGGAGGGAGGGAGGAGGAGGAGGAGGAGGAGGAGGAGGAGGAGGAGGAGGAGGAGGAGGAGGAGAGGAGGAGGAGGACGGAGGAGGAGGAGGAGGAGGAGGAGAGGAGGAGAGGAGGAGGAGGAGGAGGGAGGAGGAGGAGGAGGAGCGGAGGAGGGAGAGGAGGAGGAGGAGGAGGAGGAAGAAGAAGAAGGAAGACAGAGAAGAAGGACAGAAGAAGAAGAAGAAGAAAGAAGAAGGAAGAAAAGAAGAGGAAGAAGAGAAGAAGGGAAGAAAGAAGGAGGAGAAGGCGGAGGAGGAGAGAGGAGGAAGGAGGAGGAGGAGGAGGCGGAGGAGGAGGGGGCGGAGGAGGAGGAGGAGGAGGAGGCGAGGAGGAGGAGGAGGAGGAGGAGGAGAGGAGGAGGAGGCAGGCGGAGGAGGAGGAGGAGGAGGAGGAGGAGGAGCGGAGGAGGAGGAGGAGGATGAGGAGGAGGAGGAAGATGAAGAGAAGAAGAAGAAGAATGACGAGAGAAGAAGAAGACAGAAGAAGAAGGAAGCAGAAGAAGAAGAAAGACGGAAGACGAAGTGAAGAAGAAGAGGAGGGAGTGGTCGGAGGATGAAGTACGGATGGAGGACGAGGAGGATGAAGGTACGGAGGAGCAGAGGTAGGCAAGAGGAGACCCGAGGAGGCGGAGGAGGAAGGAGCGAGGAGAGGAGGAGTAGGGGAGGAGGCGAGGAGGAGGAGGAGGAGGGCGTAGAGGAGGAGAAGTGAGGAAGAAGAACGAAGAATCACGAGACAAGAAGAAGAGGAAAGAAGAATGATCGAAGACCGGATAATAAGGAAGAAGAAGAAGAAGCAGTAAGAAGAAGCAGGAGGAGGAGAGGAGGATGGAGAAGAGGAGGAGGAGGAGGAGGAGGAGGAGGATGAGGAGGGGAGAGGTGAGGAGCGGAGGAGGGGAGGAGGAGGAGGGAGGAGGAGGAGGAGGAGGAGGAGGAGGAGGCAGGAGGAGGAGGAGGAGGAGGAGGCGGAGGAGGGGAGGAGGAGTATATGATGAAGCAGACGTCTGCTTATTATTAGCGTCTTCTGATGCTGCTGCTGCGGCTGCGGCTGCTGGTTAGATGATGCTTGTGCTAGATTGCTGGGAGGAGGGGAGGAGGGAGGAGGAGGGAGGAGGAGGAGAGAGGAGGCAGGAGGAGGAGGAGAGGCAGAGGAGAAGAAGAGAGGAGGAGGAGGGAGGAGGAGGCGGCGGAGGAGGGCTTGAAGCGCCGGTCGTAGGACAAGATCGTGCTTTGTCGTGCGTCTTCTTCGTCTTGTCTTCTTCTTCTTCTTCTTCTTCTTCTTCTTCTTCTTCTTCTTCTTCTTCTTCTACTTCTACTTCTTCCCTTTTTCAAACATCCAAAGCAGATTCCCTTCACCTTCAAGCAATCCACCTTGTCTTCATATTCTTTCGTCTTGAATCTACTACACCATCTTATGGTGTGACCAACTTAATCACATAAGATAACAAATTAGACGTTTTTTGAAAGCTACTCGACCCTATTTCCCGTTATCACATCGAACCGAAATCTCGGAAAATATATATTTGAACCATTGTCAGAAAGGTTTAATAATGACTACTTATGAGTTGATTATGAAAATTACAAGTAGGTACATCTGATAAATTTAAGAATGATTGGGAAAGAGACATTCACATTCTCTACCTATAGAGAAATGGGAGAGGGTTCTTCAATTAGTTAATACCTCTCCAATTAGTTAATACCTCTTCAATGTGTGCAAGACAAGCTTTGATACAATTCAAGGTGGTTACAGAGCACATATGTCAAAAGATAAGGTCGCTCGCTTTTATGGTGATATAAAGCCTACCTGTGACAGATGTCATTCTGAAATAGCTTCACTGACTCGTATGTTTTGGTCCTGCCCACTTTTGGAAACATATTGGAATTAATTTGTTGATACTATTTATGTAGTTTTAGGTATTGATTTACAAGATGTTAGATTCTACTCATCTGTCCCATTCAGCCCGTCGTTTGATTGGTTCTACTACATTAATTGGAAGAAGATCTATTTCATTTAAATGGAAATACTCTAATCCCCCGACCACACTCCATTGGTACTCTGAAAAGATACCATGTTTAAATTTCGAAACAAATTGGAGTGACATTGTTGAACCCTTGCTTAAATTTGATGTGACTTGCGTAAACTTTATTCAATATTTTCACAGGATATGAACTGTTCACTCTCCAACCGTTATATGAATGCTCTTACCTTTATACGTTGGAACGGACTTGACGACAAACAGGGACCTAAATTGTTGAAATTCTTTGCAGCCCAGATTTTGTTTTGCTTATTTTAGTTTAGGGGGGTTTATTTATCTCTTTCTTTATTCTCTTTTTTCCTTTATTTCTTTTCATCTATTTGTTTTTATATATACGTTCTCTTTTAAACAATTAACTATATTTACATAGAGACCGGGATATCTATATCCAATGTGTACTTTGACACTACACGCATAGTTAGATTATACTTATTGTTAATATAATCCTGATAGCCTATGTATCAATATCATTGTTATGTTTATCATTATTTAATTTTGGTTTTGAAAAAAAAATTACAAAACGATTTTAAACGACTTCTCCATGCAGCGCAGAGTGAGCATAACTACAATTTTGGTGTCATTAACTTAATCCACAACAATAACATCACGCACCAAACTAATGAAACGTTCTTCGTATTCGGAATATATTCCCCCATTGCGGTGGTTACAATGATTGAAGTCATGGGCGTCATACCCAATGAGTAAAGTGTGAATAATGTGTTCGGAGCTGAGGCGACCGGCAAGATTTATAGCAGTACAGGAAACTATGATGATAATGGCGGTGGTGCAATAGTGGAATCCATTTGATTTGGGACAAATTATCAATGCGAGAGAGCATGATTTAATTAGAACGTTTAGGGGAATGCGCGGAAACGTGTATTTACTATCCGGGGCGTCGAAACGTGAGGTGGAGGCAGACATTATCAAATTTAGAAGATATCTACAGCAGCGCTGGAATCCCCAACCTAGAAAAAGCCATATACTAAGATAATTAATTAGAATAAGAACAGGTTATACGTATGGTTAAGAAGGAATTGCAGATTGTGGAAAACCGAAGGTAGACAAAAATGCTAGAGAAAGTGAGCGGTTGAGGCAGCATCCATGGAGCGAAGGAAATATGCGGCGTTTCGGGCTGAGACCCTTATTCAGACTGATGTGGGGGTGGGGGCGGTGGAAAAGAAAGGAAGAGGCGGAAACAGTGGGCTGTGGGAGAGCTGGGACGGTGAGGGGAAAGAAGCAGGGGCTGCCTAAAATTGGAGGGATTAGATTGGTTATTGCGAACCGAGCGGAGGTGTTGGGCGAAGCGATCGTCAACCTTACACTTGGCTTCACCGATTTAGAGTAGCTGACATCTAGAGCAGCGGATGCAATAGATGAGGTTGGAGGAGGTGAAGGTGAAACTCTGCCGCACCAGGAAAGACTGATTGCATCCTTGGATGGAGTCAACGGAGGATGTCAAGCATTTCCTGCGGTTGAATATGTTTTGTTGATTTTGACATAACGGGCTAAAGTGATGCGTCGATGCTGTTTACATATGTGTCTTGCTATGACTATCCTTTATTTGCAATAACAAACAATCCATCTAAGATCGTTCATTTCCAGCATACAGAATATTGTATAGAGGATGGGAGGTGATGTTGCAATAGGTGCTTTTGAGGGAGTGCAGTGTAGGTTTATAAGGTTCATTCCCGGGATGGCGGCACTGTCATAAAAAAGATTTAATAGGAATCTGAAGGATAACGTTTTCATACAAAGTCTGGTGGGTGTATGTTACAAGCTATCAGATGAGGCAGTTGAGGCTGAGACTATCCCAACGTTTTAGAAGCATTTAGGCAGGTACATGGATAGGACATGTTTTGATGATTATCGACCAACCGCAGGCAGGTGGGACTAGTGTAGCAGGGACACGTTGGCCGGTGTGGGCATGTTGGGCCAAAGGACCCTTTTCCACACTGTATCACTCTATGACTCTATGGCTGTATGTCTCTAAGTCTGTAAACATTTGGGTCTCAAACAAAGACAAGGCAATAATCACAAAAATGGATGGAAAACGTTTGACAAGTTATTCGAAACTGTGATGAAATGCGAATTAACTAGTGTCATTAAAACTTATTGTGAGTTCTGACCTGCTATTGTTGTTAAAAATGTGGCACATTATTACTGAACAAAGTGCCAGAATCACATGCAAGCGCATCCCGTTTGGAAGAAGACGTATCTGGAGTTTAGACGTGCCAACTCACAAAGCTTGGCGTCAGTTGCACGCTGCAGACTTGCGCTTGAGCCTCAAGGTAGACAATTATTGTTGAATGTTGACTTCGACAGGTAACTTTTATCAGCAATTGTTCAGCGTTTATGAGCAAACGTGGAATGTTCAGATTGACGGACGCCTCAATAGTCGAACCAATCATAACGTCCGCGTCCCACCCTCGCTATGGCCATTAATTCACGCCATAATCACGCTCTGTATAAATGCAGCAAAGTATTCAATCGGATAAACAATTTCCCCCTGTGACCCTGAAGAAGTGGAAGTGAAGAAGATGCAAAACATTCATTTAATTGGTTTTGGAATACTGCTGCTGACTCAACTGGTATCGGGGGGATTTCCAACGGGTGGGTTGATGAACAATGGTGTATGTTTATTTTTAATTCCATTGATTGCAGCGTTCGCAGATGTTTGACTGAAACCTGCTCATTAATCCATTATGTTCATTCTTTTATGGTGCGTGCGTAGTGCTGGTTAGGATGTTAGGATGTCGGCAGATATTATTAGATAATTAATTAACCTATTCATTGTAGAGTGCTTCTTGATTCGGTATTAGTACTGAGCCCCATAGCTATGGAAGCTCCATTATGGGGCGAGAATTTTCTCGTCTCACTGGTTCTCTACTCAGCCACACTTTAGAGTCAGCGTGTCCAAACGTCCAGGTTCCCAACCGAGGCTGCCTCCCGCGAAGTGCAGTGTACGGGACTTGTTTTATGAGCTTTTTGTGAAAATCCCTCTTCGTTTTACGAGAATAATAAATGGTGAATTCGGAATCAGATTAGTGAAGAGAATGGAATACATTCAATATAAACGAATACATTTACGTGGGTCTGTTAAATGATATATTGAATTTCCATGATTCAGCAACGATAATGAAAATTGACGCTGCTAACATATATTAGTCATCGCTCATTGCCCGGTGACGGGACTACAAAACATATGGAAATATAGGAGAGCTAATTTGTTGATTGAAACATCATGGACAGGCTCTATTTAATATTATCCCACGTCACCATTCAATGGAATGTAGGCCACAATACAAAGAGAGCAATTAACTTCTTAACCAGCACATTCGGACATCTCTGTTGATTCGTCCATTCTGTATCCGTGCCCTTGGACAACGATAAGTGACACCCGTTTGTTTGAAAGAACAAATCATTGCCTGACAAAATAATCAAGGGCAAACACGTCACAATTTCTGGCGCTGCTTTACCGACCTCTCTCACTGATAACATCAGAACTGATGGACACCTGGAATAAGTTGAGGCATTCGGTTTGAGTATATTTACCTGAACGCACAGAATAATGTTTCATGGCTTCAGTTTATTTTATTTGCATCTTTGTAAAAGTGTATATATATATATATTTCACGAACAGCGCGCCATTGCGAACACAGAGGAGGAGTGTGCAGATACGGCTGCAAGGACGTGCACGAGTTGCACTTTATTCTACGGTGCCCTAACAACCGTCCGTGCTGCATGATCCCTAAGGAATCACGGCGTCTTCGATACTAATCTTTTCCCGCCGTCAGATCAGTTACAACCATACCTAGATAACAAATGGCTAACGAACTGTACATATAAATAAAAAGCTTTGTTCAGTGCTGATATCGTTATGTTCTCTTACAGTATTCTTATTTCTAATCATACCAGGGCGAAAATTCGAGAGGTTCATACAAAAGGTCTATATGTTTTCTTGTACAGGTTATGGCGGGGAGAGGAATGCTAGATGCCCGGGTTAAGCGAAAGAAGAATACGTAATAATTGACGCAAAATGAGCGGTGACCGATTTATCAGGGACAGGCGGGACAACAGGCGGGTTAATTGGTATATAGATTGAGCTGACAGTGGATGTAGTAGAGGCAGGTACAATGAAATATTATAATATACAAATCTGATCTTGGCTGCGGATGTATTTATTTACGTGTGTGTGTGTGTGTGTGTGTGTGTGTGTGTGTGTGTGTGTGTGTGTGTGTGTGTGTGTGTGTGTGCGTGTGTGTGTCTGTGTGTTTGTGTGTTTGTGTGTGATTTAGGGTGGGTGTGTGTGTGTGTGTTTCATATGTGATTCACATCTCCACGAAAACCGACGCGGTAACGTTGATGATTTTACATATTTCGGTAGTGATTCACCTCATGATCTCAAATATCGCCTCATCTGAAAATATGATTCATTATTTCCGAGATTTTTTTGTAACATTTTTCACCAATCAGAGATCTTTAAAAAATCTCACGTGCTGAAGCAAGCTGGATGACGTCACAATGCCTCTGCTCCTCGTGGCAAGCTGCGCAGAATTTTCAACGCACAGCCCCACTGTGTTCCACGAGCTGCGAGTTACGTGGCCGAGCCGCCCCCCCCCCCCCCCCGTTCTTCAAAAGACGCAGAAAGATGGAGCAAGTGGGCTCCATTATGGAGATCACGACGGCTTCCGAAGGCGCTTCCGAGACTTTACGAGCGCTTCCTAGTTCGACGCACGCTTCCCCCCTCTCCTGCCTCCACTCTCCTCCACCCCTTCTCCCCCTCCCCTCTACCGCGTTTTCACTCTACCCCTATCTTCCTTCTACTCTCTCTTCCCACCCTCCATCCCTCCCTCCACCCTGCCCCCCTCCCCTCCCCTCCCCTCTACCCACTCTCTCCCCCTCCTCTATATCAGCCCACCAGGCCTGAGTGACTGAGCTGCCAGCCTACCAGGCCCGACTGACTGAGCTGCCAGCCAACCAGGCCTGAGTGACTGAGCTGCCAGCCTACCAGGGCTGAGTGTTCAAGTTCGTGCGTTTATTGTAATGTGTCCCTGATAGGACAATGACAATCTTGCTTTGCTTCAGCACAACAGAACATAGTAGGCATTTACTACAAAACAGATCAGTGTGTCCATATACCATAATATAAATATATACACACATGAATAAATAAACTGATGAAGTGCAAATAACAGATCATGGGTTATTGATAATCAGAGTTTTGTCCGAGCCAGGTTTAATAGCCTGATGGCTGTGGGGAAGTAGCTATTCCTGAACCTGGTTGTTGCAGTCTTCAGGCTCCTGTGCCTTCTACCTGAAGATAGCAGGGAGATGAGTGCGTGGCCAGGATGTTGTGGGTCTTTGATGATACTCCCCTCTCATCATCTACATCCCTCCCCCCTCCTCTCTCCTACCTCAACACTTTCTCCCCCCAACCTCTCTATCCCCTCCTCTCTCCCCACCTCTCTCCCCTCTATTCTCTCCCCGCCCTCGCTCCAACCCTCCCCCTCTCGGCCCGCCCTCAACACCCTCTTTCCCACTTCCTCTCTCTCCCATCCCCTACCCCCCTCTGCCCCCTCCCCAATATCCCCCTACAACCCCGCCCCTCCTCCACACCCCTCCTTCTCTCCCCTCGAGCTCCTCTCTTCGCCCCACTCTCCCCCACACCCCCCATCCTATCTACTCTATAGGCCACTCCTCCCCCACCTCTCTCCCACTCCTCTCTCCCCTCTACTCTCCATCCTCCCCGCTCTACGCCCCCTCTCCCCTTCCTGTCTTACCCCCTGTACCCTCCTCCTCCCCCTGCTCCGTCTCCATCATTCTTTCCCACTCCCTTCCCTCCCTCTCCCCCCTCTCTCCCCCTTACTTACACTCACAATCCAACTAAGATCGTTCATGGCCATCAGACAGAATATTGTATAGAGGTTGGGATGTCATGTTGCAATTGCATAAGAATATTGTGTTCAGCTCTGTTTACCATAATATAGGAAAGATGTTGTCAAACGGAGAGGATATATGAGCATGCTGCCACGACTTGAGAGTCTGAGCTATAGAGAGAGGTTGAGTAGGGTGGGTATATATTCCCAGGAGCAGAGGAGGTATAACACCATGAAATACATACATCTGATGGATGCACAGAGTCTCTTGCCCAGAATAGTTGAATCGATGACGAGACGACATAGGTTAAAGGTGAAGGGGAACATATTTCGCAGGAGTCTGAAGGGCAACGTTTTCATACAAAGTGTGGTGGGAAACTGAGCTGCCAGGCCACCAGGCCTGGGTGGCTGAACTGCCAGGCTACCAGGCCTGAGTGACTGAGCTGCCAACCCACCATGCCTGAGTTACTGAGCTGCCAGCCCAGCAGGCCTGCGAGACTGACCTGCCAGCCCACTAGGCCTGATTGACTGAGCTGCCAGCCCACCAGGCCTGAGTGACAGAGCTGCCAGCCTACCAGCCCCGAGTGACTGAGATGCCGAGCGCGTGGATTGCAGGGTTCCCTGGACAGATTGAGTGAGTGGTCTGATGCGTGGCAGCTGCAGTATAATACAGATACATGTGAGGTTATCCACTTTGGTGGCCAAAACAAAGGGGGCAGATTATTATCTCAATGGGGTTAAGGTAGGTTAGGGCAGGGGGAGGTACGGCGAGACCTGGGTGTCGTTATACACCGATCACTGAAAGTTGGCGTGCAGGCACAGAAGGCAGTGAAGAAAGCTAATGGAATTTTGGCCTTCATAACAAGATGATTTCAGTATAGTAGTATAGATGTTCTGCAGTTGTATAGGTCTCTGGTAAGGCCACATCTGGAGTATTGTGTAACGTTTTGGACACTTAATTTGAGGAAAGACATACTTGTGATTGAGGCGGTGCCGCGTAGGTTCACGAGATTATCCCTGGAATGGCGAGACTGTCATATGAGGAAGGATTGAAAATACTAGGCTTGTATTCACTGTAGTATATAAGGATAAGGGGGATCTTATAGAAACATAAAACATTATAAAAGGATTGGACAAGCTAGATGCAGAAAAAATGGTCCCAACGTTACCGAGTCCAGAACCACGGGCCACAGTCATAGAATATAGGGAAGGCCATTTAAGACTGATATAAGAAAAAACGTTTTCACCCAGATAATTGTGAATTTGTGCAATTCCCTGCCACAGAGTCAGTGTAGACCAATTCACTGGATGGATTTAAGAGAGAGTGAGATAGAGCTCCCGGGGCTAGTGGAATCAAGGGATATGGGGAGAAGGCAGGAACGGGTTATTGATTGCGGACGGTCAGCCATGATCAAAATGAATGGCAGTGCTTGTCCGAATGGCCGAATGGCCTCCTCCTGCACCTATTTGTTTTTATGTTTCTATGCCAGCCCACCAGGCCTGAGTGACTGAGCTGCCAGCCGACCAAGCCCGAGTGATTGAGCTTCCAGCCCATCAGGCCTGAGTGACTAAGCTGCCAGCCCACCAGCCGTGAGTGACCGAGCTGCCAGTCAATCAGGCCTGAGTGACTGGGCTGCCAACCCACCAGGCATGAGTGACGGAGCTGCCAGCCCAATATTCCATTCGGTCCTGTGAATGCCATTCCATTTGGCGTAGAACACCCACAGCAGCGATCCAGAAAGCCCCCCCCCCCTCCCCCCTCCGAGTCTTTCTCGTGGCGGCATGCTGTAAGGTTGCATATCGCTTGCTCCCTTAACTTTTATTTCCTTGCTACCACTCTTTCAATATAACTTGAATTCCAGACACGGAATAACCTCTGCAGTGGCCATTTGGCATGTTCTGCATGTCATTGTGGATGGCATGTGCCTTTAAATTTTAGGTTGCCCGTTATAATGTGGGTGGGATTTATGACGTGTCTTTGGGCGTGTTTGCAGCTTAACTGCTTGCGCAGAAGTTTAGTTTTTAGATTCGTTTTGGAGAGACGAGGGAGAAGGTTAATCCTTCGACCATGTCAAGGCATGTAATTGTTACGGAGACACGAGGAGCTTTCTAATATCTGAAGTAATGAGCTGGAGTTCTAAGAAGATTGCCGTAACAAGTCGGAATAACCTTGGATGTATCTTACTGTTTTCTATCTACAATAAAGAAAATATTCATCAAAAGACTGTGTGTTGAAGCTTTATGAATGGAGAAGCTCTGAAGGTCTCTGAGGCAGCTTGCACGCGTACCGAAGATATTCCCCTTATCCATTCTCATCCAATTAGTGGCTAGGGTACTAATTACCTGAAATATATGAAAATATCTGCCGCTACATTTAGTCGAAGGATACCTCCGGCAGGGCAGTTTAAATACCAGTCCCTGAGATAAGGACAGAAAATCGAAGATAAGCAGGATAAGACGTCGGAAAGACACAGCCAGAGAAGGACGACCAGGCTAAGACCTCGGAGAGGCGCAGCCAGAGAAGGACTTAAAGGCTAAGACCTCGGAGAGGAATAGCCAAATAAGTTTGGTTCCAGTCGTGGAACTGAAGAAGAAATACCAGTCCCAGAGAGTGGGACAGAATATTTAATTGAAGATAAGAAGGCTAAGACCTCGGAGAGGCACAGCCAGAGCAGGACGACCAGGCTAAGACCTCAGAGAGGCGCAGCCAGAGAAGGACGTAAAGGCTAAGACCCCGGAGAGGCATAGCCAAAGAAGATTGGTTCCAGTCGTGGAACAGAAGATAAAGATCTCGGCTAGATAAAGCCTTGAGGTCTATCAACAGCATCGGAACGTATCTGAAGACGTATCACTGGATTTGTGAGTACAAATCGATTATTACTCTTTGAATAAAAATCACGGCTTTAATTAAAAGTGTTCTGCAACATAACTCAGAAAGTGTTTTCTCCAGCTTGTCTGGGGAAAGCAGACCGACCTTGGATTGTTTTGAGTTGCTCCTGATAGTGCATTCCATTGAATTAGAGCAACATTTTGCACCTGGTGTTAGAGAGATGTTCTCTACATTATCAGCATGTTTTTAGTTTGGGAAGAAATTGTTGATAAAAACAAAGCCACAACTACTAGAAGGTACTTTTTCGACTAATTTAAAGACTTGGCAATCTGCCAAGACCTCTTTTAAATCATGACTTTAGAAGAAGATGAAGGCAGAGCTATGCCAGAAGAACCACGTGGTGGTGAAGAAAGACCCAGACAACTTGAAGAAACAGCTATTTCACATCCTGCCTGTTCGAGGGAAACCGAGAAAGAGATAAATTAATTATGCTTGCAGGTGACCAGGTGATACACAGAAAGAAATTATGGAATCAGAACAGAACGTGATCTACGTGAAATCTAATATGAGCCAACAATGGAACCTCTACCAGGAGGTTGGCAAGAAACAGAATGTATTGCTGTGTTCAGTGCTGTCTTGGGAAGAACGCAGAAGATATACCCAATGGGATGAATACACGAAGAAGATATTCAATGGTTTCAAGAAAAAGGCAGATAATTGGTTATCTGAAATTATGTCACAAGTTATGAGCGAAGGAGCTGGAAGCTTGGTGCTTAAATGATCACATGGTGGAGAAAGAACAGCCAGTCAAGTTAAACTCACTGAGAAAGGTCGAATTCATGTTCTCAAGGAGACTCAATTTGATAGGAACAAGTTGGGGAAGAGGATTAGAAGGCAATTTGAAAGTGTGAAGATACTCATGGAATCAGAAGCTAACCAGGAGAAGGTGGAGCATAAATTACGCCTGATACGTAGCCTTAGCCAGGAGCTGAAACAGAAGCAGGACACACTGTTGGAAGCATAGCGTTCTCAAGAGGAACGTGGAATACATTATAAGTGGGATTCAGAATATACGGAGTATTATGATGAATCCATGGATGTTGCAGAAGCATGGTTAGCGCAAGTTGACAAAAGTAAATGTAGCAGAAAATAAGATATTAAGCATGATGAAGAAGAAGGTGATGATAGAGAACCGTGAGACAGTATCTCAAATGTATCTTCACGAAGATCAGGCTGTAGATCTGGTTGCTGAGTCAGTTCGGTTTCGAGGGCTTCTGCTTAATTGGGAGCAAAAGCTGATTTAGCTGCGCTCTCAATAGAAGCGGATGTCATGAAGAAAAAACATGAGATGGCCCGACAGCAAGAAGACATGGTGCGATGGCAGGAACAACTGGAATTAGATACAAAGATGGCGGTGGCCAAAGCCATGAAGGACATACTGGAAAGTCAAGGGTCTAGATGCAGCTCTAGATCGTCAAAGACGATGAGCTCTAGACAGAGAGCCAAAACTGCTCAGAGTGAATTGCAGTTGGATCGATTCCACGGTCAAGGTCCACCGGATACCTTGGATTGGAAAACCTAAATAGTTGAGTGAACCTTCATCTCAGCAAATGAGTGCAAGAACGAAACTATGGGAGCATCCGTACAAATTCGAGATGGACCAGTGGATCATGCTTTTCCAAGGCCCACGGCACGAGCTCGAACACGTCTGTTTGAGCCAAGACCTGTTCATGAACAGGTGGTGCCAAGACAGAGTTGTCAGGATGGATTATTGGCACTGTTGAATAGGCAATCTGAATTCAACGAGATTATAACTCGACAAAATACCTTTCTCATTCTGCCACCAGTTGAAATTCCTACGTATGGTGGAGATCCTTTGGAGTATGAAAAGTTCGTAAGGGCACTGGAGGAGGTCTTAGAGACGAGAGTTAAGGATGAAAAAGAGGGCCTACGATTTCTGGTGAAGTACACAAAAGGAAGTGTGAACGTGCTTGTAGAAAGTTGTCAGATGGAGCCAGGCAACCAGGGCTATAAAAAGGGAAAAAGATTACTAAAGGAACGTTTTGGAGATGAACAGAGGATTGCGAATGCATACATTGAAAAGGCCCATGCTTGGAAATAAATCAAATCAGAAGATGTGGAAAAATTGAGTGAATATGCAATATTTCTGAGCGATGTTTCAGCTCGATGAAAAATCTTGGCTACATGGAGGAAATGAATCTTGCAAGTAATATGAGAATCATCATTAACAAGTTGCCCAGAAGAATAAGAGAAAAGAGGAGAGATAGGGCAGGTGAAATACGAGATGAGAGCAAACAAGTAGCCTGGCTACCAGACCTGATTGAATTTTTAGAAAGAGAAGTACGGTGCATGTCAGACTCATGCAACGGGATTATTGAAGATCACAAACCACTTGCAACTTATAAAAGTTCTACTTTTACCAAAACGGAAGAAAGATCTCAACCTAAGAAAAGTAGTTTTTCTATCACGACCGTGTCTGTGGAAAAGACAGATGAAAGAAAAAGAAAGGTGTCCACTAGCAAGCAAATAGTATTTTGTTATGTGATGAAGTTGGTCACACCATAGATGGTGTCGTAGATTCAAGATGAAAGAATATGAAGACAAGATGGATTTCTTCAAAAAGAAGGAATCTGTTTTGGATGTTTGAAAAAGGGACATATGGTATGAGACTGTAAGAGTCCTATAATTTGTTTTGAATGCAATCAATATCATTCTGAAGCACTTCACATTGAAGAAGAGCTGTCAGAGCACTGGACAGAAGAAGAAGAATAACTGGAACAAACAGAAGAGGGCGAGAATCCAACTACTAGAAATGCTATCACCTCGCCTCAAGTCTCTGCTCATATTGGGGCCGGGGTTGAAACTCGTAATTTTTCTATCTTACCAGTGCAAGTAAGGAACAGCAAGACGAATGCAGTGTTGCAAACATGCTTTTCTGGATCATGGAAGTTCGACTACCTTTTGCACAGAAAGCCGGACGAGAAGGCTGAATATCAGAGAAGAGACTAAAATACGATTACGTACCATGAGTGAAGATGAAGAGAGCATGACAACGCCATCCCATACAACGCCATCCCATACAACGCCATCGAGCTGGAGGGGCGCACTGTCTTCGGGGCCGACAGATCAGTGGAGGACTCCGGTAAGACCAAGGGCGGCGGACTGTGCATTTATGTGAATAACACATGGTGCACGGACGTTGTTAGGATTGTAAGTCACTGCTCTGCTGACCTGGAATACCTGATGTTAAAGTGCAGGCCCTTCTATTTGCCCAGATAATTCACATCGACTGTTATCACTGCAGTCTATGTACCCCCGGACGCTAATGCCAGGCTAGCAATGGAAGAGCTGCAAGCTGCTATCAGCAAACATCTATCTGCTCAACCAGAGGGGGCATTTATTGTTGCGGGTGATTTCAACCACTCCGACCTTAAAACTGTACTCCTCAGGTTCCATCAGCATGTCTCCTGCCCAACCAGAGGAAACAATATTCTGGACTTAGTTTATACTAATATTACTGAAGCCTACAAAGCCCTCCCCCCCCCCCTTGGTCAGTCTGACCACCTCTCTCTGTTCCTGCTCCCCAAATACACACGTCTGATCAGACGTGTGAAACCTACCATGGGGACAGAGAAAGTTTGGCCTGAGGGGGCTGTCTCTGTTTTACAGCAGCAGTTTCAGCAGACAGACTGGAGTCTGTTTGCTACTCAGTCCACCTTCAATTCACAAGTGGACATCAACTCGTACACCTCAACAGTTATGGACTATATAAAATTCTGCACCGATAATGTCACTACCCACAAAGAGATAAAGACCTTCCCTAACCAGAAGCCGTGGATGAGCAGGGAGGTCAGACTCCTACTGAAGGCTCGCGATGCCGCTTTCAGATCTGGCAACGCTGAGGGATACAGCTCATCCAGGGCCAATCTGAAAATGGGAATTAGGAATGCCAAACTCAATCACAAACGGCGGATTGAGGAGCACTTTCAAAACAACTCTGACCCCAGGCGCATGTGGCAAGGAATCAAATCCCTTGCCGATTACCATAAAGTTAACACCCTTCCCCCAGACAACGCCACCCTTCCTGACGAGTTAAATCATTTCTATGCTCGCTTTGACCGGGACAACAAAACCCCAGCCATCAAAGTTGCTCCACCCCCGAATGAACAACCCCTCAGTCTCTCCACCTCTGCTGTACAAGATGCACTGAGCAAGGTGAATGAGCGCAAAGCTGCCGGCCCCGATGGCAACCCTGGCCGGGTGCTTAGGGCATGTGCTGGACAACTATCCCCAGTCTTCGCCGACATTTTCAATCTCTCACTGTCCCAGGGTGTTGTACCCACTTGCCTCAAGACATCAACCATCGTGCCAGTGACCAAACAGTCAGCCATAGGGAGTCTCAACGATTTCCGCCCAGTGGCACTCATCCCTGTCATTGCTAAATGCTTTGAGCGGCTGATCTTGGCTCACCTCAAAGCCAGCCTCCCCCCCCCCCCCCGCACTGGACCCCCATCAGTTTGCCTACCGGGCCAACAGGTCTACAGAGGACGCCATATCGGCGGCCCTACACTCTGCCCTGACCCACCTGGAGAACAACAACTCCTACATCAGGTTGCTGTTCATTGATTTCAGCTCTGCCTTTAACACTGTCATCCCCGCCAGCTTGATCACCAAACTCAGCGGACTTGGCATCTCTATCTCCCTCTGCAACTGGACACTGGATTTCCTCACCAACAGACCACAGTTTGTCAGAGTCAACAACCTCACCTCCTCCACTATAACACTGAACACCGGCGTGCCACAGGGCTGTGTGCTCAGCCCTCTCCTCTACTCACTCTTCACCCACGACTGCATCCCTAAGTACGGATCCAACACCATCATTAAGTTTGCTGACGCCACCACGGTGGTAGGACTGATCAGTGACAACGATGAGTCAGCCTACAGAGTGGAGGTCCAGCACCTGACAACCTGGTGTGCCAACAATAACCTCGTCCTCAACTCCAAGAAGACGAAGGAAATTATTGTCGACTTCAGGAAGGCCAGAGGAGGCAGTCATACCCCCATCCATATAGACGGGACTGAGGTGGAGCGCATCTCCAGCTACAAATTCCTCGGGGTACATATCTCGGAGGATTTGTCCTGGTCCCTCAACACCTCCAAGCTGATTAAAAAGGCACAGCAGCGCCTTTACTTCCTGGCGAGGCTCAAGAAAGCCCACCTGTCCCCCCAGATCCTGACCAACTTCTACCGCTGTACCATCGAGACCAACATGACCACCTGCTTCACGGTATGGTACAGCAGCTGCACTGTTGCGGACAGGAAGGCACTACAACGGGTGGTGTAAACCGCGCAGCACATCATCGGTGCCTCGCTCCCTGCCATGGATGCCCTCCACCGAAAACGGTGTCTGAGACGGACTGGGAAGATCATTAAAGACCCCTCCCACCCCAACCATGGACTGTTTGCCCTCCTCCCATCAGTGAGGCGGTACAGGAGCCTCAGGTCTCGTACCAGTAGGATGAGGAACAGCTTCTACAATTATACCATCACATTGCTGAACTCAGAGTCCCGCCGATAGATTTCTCCGGTTCCTCCGTCCCCATTGTTTAATTATTCTGTATTTTTGATTATTCTGTATCTTCTTTTTTTAAATTTCTATATGCACTACTACTACGGACTGACGCAAAACTGCATTTCGCTGTACCCATACTTAGTATTTGTGCAATGACATTAAAGTTGAATTGAATTGAATTGAATTGAAATGAGTCATTTCATTACGAGTATGGAGATATCCAGTTTAGATGAAGATAATTTCATTCCAATTTCAGAAGTTTGTACATATGAAACAATGCCAGTTGGTCGTCAACATGTACCCAGATGTGAAGACTTACAGCAATGGCCCTAGCTGAAGGATGTCAATATATCTGAAATAGATTCTAGCGTTGATTTACTGATCGGAATGAATGTTTTGGAGGCTTTGGAACCTATACAGACTGTTAGGAGCCAAGGTGAAGGACCGTATGCTACGAACACCCGACTTGGATGGGTTGTCTATGGCACCTTGAAAAGGAACCACGAAAACGAAAATCAGACGAACTGTCCTGCCATTGCTGTTAATCAAAAGTCCAATGATGAATTAGAAAAGCCGGTGATGAAGCCATACACTCATGACTCTAAGGAAAATGCTAGCAAACCATCTGAAGAGATGTGGAAAGAAGAATTGAAGTTCATGGATGTTATGAACTATTCAGTGAAAACTGATGGACACTGTTGTGAGAACTTACCTTTCAAACTAGGAAGTGTGAATCTGCCAAATAATCGTAATATAGCAGAGCAACGTACCCAGACTTTCAAACAAAAGTCTGGCGAGAAGAGTAAAATTCATGAAAGAAGAATTTCTTTGAAGAATAACTTCTACAAGGATGATTGCTTAATATCTAGGACTACTAAACAGGAAGCAATTCTACCAGTAGAACATCTGACTTATCTTTGCAATAAGGGAGGATTTATACTTTCGAAGTGGGACTGCGACAATTTTGAAGGCATTCCACTAGATGACGGAGCCAAAAAGAAACCAGAGAGTTGAACTTGGACAGACACGATCTGCCAATGGAGAGAGCATTGGGATTTACTAATGTGGTGCAACTGAAATACGTTGACACAGAAGACAATTCTGCGAATGAAGTTTCCAGAGAACTGACAGTGAACCGTTTCTTAAGCGAAAAGAAATGGATCAATTAATTAAAATCTCTCTGCAAGCCAGACAGAGAATGGCCAAAGCTTGAGCTGGGATTTGCAATCTCAGCTAAAGATTCGGACCTTAAATCAAACTTAACTGTGAACTTTATTGTTAAAGATCCTGTTATTCTTTTGAAGGATTTTCATATTTCAACATTTCTGTTACAACACATCAATGAGTTGATCGCACATGGAGGAAGACGTTTCATGCTCTCAAAGCTTTGGACTATTATCTTTTGGACTATATACTGGGTCCAAAATGCCTTATTCTGAGGGATTGGTATGCACGATATGACTTTCAATAAAAACCACTGTTCAAATAAGATTAATAACTAAGTTGTGCTTACTTCTAGGAGGCGAAAGTGAAGATGGAGGAGTCGGTAAAGAATTGTGATTGCAGACTTATAGTGCATGCTATTTTTCCTCGTTAGTATAGCGGTTAGTATCCCCGCCTGTCACGCGGGAGACCGGGGTTCAATTTCCCGACGTGGAGCCACATGGTTTGATTCCCTAACCTATTGCTTTTGATATATGTGGCCTTTATGGCCACTTTTTAAAAATGTTTATTAGTAATTGCCTCATTATGTATTCGGAACCATTAGGGGCCCGTATTTTGTGGCCATTTGGCCTGTTTTGCATATCATGGTGGATGGCATGTGCCTTTAAATTTTAGACTGCCCGTTATAATGCGGTTGGGATTAATGACGTGTCTTTGGGCGTGTTTGCAGCTCAACTGCTTGCGCAGAAGTTTAGTTTTTAGATTCCTTTTGGAGCGACGAGTGAGAAGGTTAATCCTTCGACCATGTCAAGGCATGTCTTTGTTACGTAGACACGAGGAGCTTTCTAATATCTGAAGTAATGAGCTGGAATTCGAAGAAGATTGCCGTAACAAGTCGGAAAAACCGTGGATGTGTCTTACTGTTTTCTTCCTACAATAAAGAAAATATTCATCAAAAGACTGTGTGTTGAAGCTTTATGAAAGGAGAAGCTCTGAATGTCTCTGAGGCAGCTTGCATGCGTACCGAAGATATTCCCCTTATCCATTCTCATCCAATCAGTGGCTAGGGTGCTAATTACCTGAAATATATGAAACATCTGCCACTACAACCTCTTTTAAAGTGTTGGTAACATTTCAACCGTGCAAAGCATGGCGACACGAGGAAAAACAACCTTCTCCAAAGAAGGGTCGTGGTGAAGGCGCGGCTTCTTGTACCAGTACATTAGAAGCAATATCGAAAATGAGTGAAGGAATGAAGAGTCTGCAGTTTGTAAGACATTCTGCAAGTAAGTGAGCAATTAAGTAATTAAGTACATTTTCTGTATATAGCACATTTAAATCAACTCGCGTTGAAACCAAATTGCTTTATGTAGAAGAAATGATTAAGTGTCAAAAAATGTAAAAAAGATAAATGTCGCAACATATTATAGCGTTCAACATGAACTTCCTTCCACAACAGAATCAAACATTTCCACTGTGTTGAAAGGCATCAGAAAGTTCATTCCTCTTCCTCTGTCATCACCCGAGGTCGGGGCCTATTTGTCGCCTTCGCAGCCTGTGCGATGTTTTCCGGCCCTCTTGCCGTGAAGATGGAACCCCGGCGTCGGGTGAACACTCCACAGCGGATTGGAATGTCTAGAGCGGCCGCTAGCTCCCCGGAGACCGCGGCTCCCGAAGTCCTTAGGCCGCGCTGGTCGGATCCCCGATGAAAGGAGTTTGGAGTAAATTGAAGGAAGTTCAAGACAAGCTGATTGTTTTACAATATGATCTCGTGAACAGAAGGAACACTTTGCTAACGTGCAAATCCGGAATCAGGAAAGAGATTCAAAGATTGAAACACTGGAACGGAAAATGATGGAAAACTCCCGGGACTCGAGCAAACACAAGACTAAAAACATGGACCTGGAAAATAGAAGCCGTCCGGTGAATCTGCGAATTGTTGGTTTGCCTGAAGGTCAGGAAGGTGACAATACTATAAATTATGTCTCTAGAATGTTAAAGGAGACTTTCGACATCGAGCAGTTTGGTAATCTTCCAATTTTGGATAACGTACACAGGGTTGGGAAGATACCCGGTTTCAACGACCAACCAAGACATCTAATTGTTCGGTTTCACTTTTTGCAGATGAAGGAAAATATCCTCCGAGCAGCAAAAACGTTGGGCATGGTTGACTTTGAAGAATGCACGTTTCTGATTCTTCCTGACTACAGCCCTGAGCTTGCGGGACTAAGATTGCCTTTCTATAAGTTAATGTTTGAGTTATTTAAGAAGCTACACCCTGCTTTGCGCCACCCAGCCAGACTGCGAATACGACTCCCTGATGGTAGCTGACGAATATTTAACAATCCGCAAGACGCTTCCTGCTTTCTGGAGACGTATTAAGTTCCTGCCGGTATCCCTTGAATTTACACATTACTGAGTACACTGATACACTGATACACTGATGCACTGCTCTCGACATCCCTGGGACTGGGGGTGTACAATGATTTATGTGTGTGTGTCCCCCACCCCCCTCCCCGAAGCCGCGACGCGGAGTTGCCGACAGCCGGTTATGTTACAATTTGAGATGTATTGCTCCTAATGTGACAATACGACGCTTTGTAAAGGTGCAAGAATTTAACCCGATGAGTTAGTTTTTAATACTTTTTAGAATATTAGTGTGATGGTATCATATCATAAATTTTAATTTCTCCAAGATATTGTATATTTCTTTATTTTTCCTGTTTATTTGATTCTGGGATATTAATGTGATGGTATTATAGTTTAACTTCTAAGATCTTCTTTGTTAGCTCTTCCAATTTCAAAATGTCTTCCGAAAGGGTCCTCCTCCCTTCCTTGGATAAGCAATGTGAAGCAGATATTGTTTTCCACAGCTTGCATGCAATTTTAACCATAATATCATTTTTTATGGCCATTTAGTGATAAATATACCTCTCAGCTACTTTCGGAGCTGCCACTAGAGAGAGACGGGGCTAGCGGAGAGGTAAGGTAGCGTACTGGCTGCCTACTAGTCAGTTTCGGGTTTGGCGTGGGTGGGGGTGGGGACTTTTGCGGGACTAATTTAGTTTATTCTATCTGGGCTCTGTTGGAACTACAAAAATGTCTGAAATGTCGTAACTTCCGGCTCCGCCTTAGATTGTCCTGCTTCCAGTGTCATGAACTACTATGGTCTACGGAATTAATCCTTTGCATTACATATGATTTTTACAAGCAATATGGATCACGTTATTAACTTTCTCTCGTGGAACGCTAACGGTTTGAACCACCCCTTTAAGATAATTTGTTTTAAACGTTCTTCGTAGAATAAATGCTCAGATTATCTTTGTTCAGGAAACTCATGTAAGGAAGGAAGATAATCAACGTTTCTTTAAATTTTGGAGAGGACAGCAGTTTCATTCAAATTCACAGGCGAAAGTGAAAGGAGTCTCTATTTTAATTACTCCTCAATCTCGTTTATTCATTATGAAACAATTTCTGATCCATATGGTAGATTTTTGATGAATACTGGTTTACTTCATAACCAAAAGTTTGCTATGGTGAATGTATATGCACATACTATTGATCACACTGAGTTTTTAAAGCAATTAAGCGCATCCTTTCCTAATCTAAATTAACATCTTTTGATAATGGATGGAGATTTTAACTGTATCTAATCATGCGATTCCTAAGAAATCCGCTTGTTTTATCAACCCCTTTTTACTTGACTCTGGAATGTTAGAAGTCTGGAGATTCCTACAATCAAATGGCAAATAATTTTATTTTTTATCTCATGTATATCATAGTTATTCTTGGATTGACCACTTTATAATAGCTTCCCGGCTAGTTTAATCGGTAACTGCGTGGGAGTATGATGCAATTGCTATTTCTGATCATGCACCATTGAAACTATCAATCAAACTAGCTTATTCCAAGTTTAGTGCTAAACAATGGCAATTTAATACTACTTTGATTCAAGATCTAGATTGTATTAATTTTATTGAAGATCAGATTGCCAACTTCTTCTAAACAAACTCTACTGAAGAAATATCCAATGGTGCAGTCAGGATGCTTTTAAGGCATACTAGACTAATTGGGTCCCGGTGGGTCCCATGTTCACATGGGAGGGCTGGTCCCCCAACGCAATGTTCCACCTCTCCACAATTTCAGTATTGGCGGCCAGTGTGGGGGGGGGGGGGGGGAGCGGAGGGTGGCTTTCTGGAGCACAAGTATGGGTGTTGTCGGCTGAATGGACTGGTTTCCAGAGGGCTAGTATGGACATTTTGGCCCAAATGGATTCTCGGGGTGGCAGCTCAGTCACACAAGCCGGATGTGCTGGCAGCTCACTCACGGCTGGTGGGCTGGCAGTTGACTCACGGCTGGCTATTCCTTGAAATTCCATTTCAATCAGGGTGAAAGGACACCAAATTCAAGTGCAGTTTCATACCACTTCAAGCAGGGTGCAAGGCCACCGAATTCGTGCAGTTTCTTACCATTTCAAGCAGGGTGCAAGGGCAGCGTATTCAACTGCAGCTTCCGACCACTGCAAGCAGGGTGCAAAAGCACCAAACTCTAGAGCAGTTACATAACGCTTCAAGCAGGGAGCTAGGCCACCACATTCAAGTGTAGTTTCATACCACTTCAAGCAGGGTGCAAGTCCACCAAATTCAAATCCAGTTTCATACAATTTCATGCAGAGTGAAACCACCATAAAATCCCACAAACCACTACCTAACCACCACACTCCCAGTTCAGTGGACATTCAGTGTGTTCACTTGATTCACAGCTCAGACAGAGTCGTGAACTCTCGCTCCCCCATCTCGCAGAGACGGCCACACTTCCGGGTTTTATAATCCCTCCCCCCTCCCACTGGAAGGGGCGTGGCCTTCATGGCGTGTTTGACAGGAGAGAGATTCTCAATATTTTTAAACACTACTAGCACATTTATTTTTCATTGATCAGCATTCTCTCCACCTGATGAGCGGAGGGGAACTGAGTAAGATGGCCACAAATCACAGCCGTAAGTGGTAGCGTTTTCTCTAAAATCAATATGCAGTGCAAACAGAAAGTTGTCAACTGTAGACTTTTAATAATTTGCTGAGCTTTATTTCAAACCAACAACCACCAACAACCATTTGCTGTACTTTATTTCAAAATAGCCACCACTGCCAACAATTTGCTGTACATTATTTCAAACCTGCCACCACCAGCAGTCATTTGCTGTGCCTTAATTCAAACCAGACACTACCACCAACCACTTGCTGTACCTTATTTCAAACGAACCACCACCATTTACCATTTGCTGTGCCTTATTTCAAACCAACCACCACCATCAGCCATTTGCTTTGCTTTACTTCAAACCAACCACCAGGAACAACATTTTGATGTGCATTATTTCAAACCAACCACCACCAAACATTTGTTGTGTTTTATTTCAAACCAAACATCACCAACCATTTGCTGTGCTTTATTTCAAACCAACCACCACCAACCATTGTCAAACCACATTAAGGGCACCCATGGTCAGTAAAACTAAACTCACAGTTTAGAAGACATGTTTTCAGTGTTATTCACTGCTCAAATTGAGGCATGTGACCCTCTCGCTTCCCCCCAATTTGCAGAGACCGCCAGAGGCACTGAACACTTCCAGGTTTTCTAGTCCCTCCGGAAGGGTGGTGAGCTTCAGGAGAGACAATCTCAAAATTATGACCACATATCCATTATGACCACATTAGGAACAGTCCACATAGACCACATAATAGGCAACTTCAGCCTGAAGAAGCGTTTTGGGCCCGAAACGATACCTATTTCCTTTTCTCTATTTATGCTGCTACACACGCTGAGTTTCTCCAGTATTTCTGTGTACCTCCGATTTTACAGCATCTGCAGTTCCTTCTTAAATAATAAGACACCCATTGCGAATATGGTTTCAATTTCGTAAGGTTTTGGGATTGAATCATTTTATCTTATCGAAACCTATCATATCTATTTTTTCTTCGAACCTTCTAGTACTGACCAAGCCTTTCTGTTATGGATGAGGAAGGGATTTGCAGTTTTTCGTGATTTGTTTTTGGATGGTTGTTTTATGACTTTTGAACAACTCTCCAATAAACATAATCTACCTAACTCACATTGTTTTAGATATTTACAAATTAGTCATTTTTTGAATGCCGGTCTACCATCGTTCCCGTAACCACATCCAACCGAAATCTCGGGAAAAAATAATCCATTTAAACACTCATCAGAAAGGTTTAATAACGACTATTCTTGAGTTGATTTTGAAATTACAAGTAGGTACATCTGATAACCATATAACCATATAACCAAATAACAATTACAGCACGGAAACAGGCCATCTCGGCCCTTCTAGTCCGTGCCGAACACTTACTCTCAATAGTCCCATTCACCTGCACGCAGACCATAACCCTCCATTCCTTTCCCGTCCATATACCTATACAATTTACTTTTAAATGATAACATCGAACCTGCCTCCACCACTTTCACTCGAAACTTATACCACAAAGCTACCACTCTCTCAGTAAAGCAGTTCCCCCTCATGATAACCCTACACTTGTGACCCTTAATTCTCAAATCATGTCCTCTTGTTTGAATCGTCCCCACTCTCAATGGAAAACGCTTATCCACGTCAGCTCTGTCTATCCCTCTCATAATTTCAAGACCTTAATCAAGTCCCCCCTTAACCTTATGCGCTACAAAGAATAAAGACCTATCCTGTTCAAACTTTCTCTGTAACGTAGGTGGTGAAACCCAGGCAGCATTCTGTTAAATCTCCTCTGTATTCGCCCTATTTTGTTTACATCTTTCCTATAATTAGGCGACCAGAACTGTACACAATATTCCAGAATTTGCCTCACCAATGCCATGTACAATTTCAACGCTGCATCCCAACTTCTATAGTGAAAGTTCAGATTTAGAAATGCCTGCACACCAAAAGCTTTATTTGCCACCATTTCTACATGATATTCCAACTTCAGGGAACTATGCACAGTTATTCCTAGATCCCCCTGTTCTACTGCATCCCTCAATTCGCTACCATTTACCATGTACGTCTTATTTTGATGTGTCCTACCAAGATGTAGCACCTCACGCTTATCAGCATTACACTCCATCTGCCATCTTTCAGCCCACTTTTCAAAATGGCCTAAATGTCTCTGTAGACTTTGAAAACATCCTTCATTATCCACAACACCACCCATCTTAGTATAATCTGCATACTTACTATTCCAATTTACCACATCATCATCCAGATCATTGATGTAAATGACAAACAACAGTGGACCAAGCACAGATCCATGAGGCACCCCACTAGTCACCGGCCTCCAACCTGAAAAACAGTTACCCACCATACTCTCTGGTATCTCCCATTCAGCCACTGTTGAATCCATGTTGCTACTCAACTATTAATACCCAACAATTGAACCTCCTTAACCAACCTTCCATGTGGACCTTGTCAAACGCCTTACTAAAGTCCATATAGACAACATACACCGCTTTACCCTCATCAATTTCTTAGTAACGTCTTCGACAAATTCAAGAAGATTAATGAAACATGATGTTCCAGGCACAAATCTATGTGGACTGACCCTGTTTATCCAGATGATTATATATATTATCTCCAAGTATCCTTTCCATTAATTTGTCCACCACTAACGTCAAACTAACAGTTCTCTAATTGCTAGGTTTACTCTTAGAACCCTTTTAAACAATGGGACAACATGCGCAGTACGCCAATCCTCCGAGACCATTCCCGTTTCTCATGACATTTGACATATTTCAGTCATAGCCCCTGCTATTTCTACATTAACTCCCCCCAATGTCCTAGGAAATATCCTGTCAGGACCTGGAGACCTATGCACCTTTATATTTTTCAAAATTGCCAGTACTTCATCTTCTTTGGTCCTCATGGTTTCCATAGCTACCCTACTTGTTTCCCTTACCTCACGTAATCCAATAACCTTCGCCTTGGTGAATACCGAAGAATATACATTGTTCAATATCTCCCCCATCTCTTTTGGTTCTGCACATAGCTGTCCACTCTGACTCTCCAATAGACCAATTGTGTCCCTCGTTATCCATTTGCTATTCGTATAGCTGTAGAACACCTTTGGATTTACTTTCACCTTACTGCCAAAACAACTTAATATCTTCTGTTAGCATTTCTAGTTTCTTTCTTAAGATTATTTTTACATTCTTTATACTCCTCAAGCCCCTCATTTGCTCCATGCTGCCTATATATATTGTAGATCTCTCTCTTTCTCCGAACCAAGTGTCCAATTTCCCTTGAAAACCATGGCTCTTTCCAAATATTACTATTTCCTTTCCACCAAACAGGGACATAAAGATTATGTACTCTTAGGATTTCACCTTTAACTGTCCTCCATTACACTCCTTCACAAAAATCAAAATGTCCCAATTTACTCCTTTTGAATCATTTCGCATCTCCTCAAAGTTAGCCTTTCTCCAATCAAAAATCTCAACCCTTGGCCCAGTTCTGACTTTCTCCATAATTATAATGAAACAAATGGCATTGTGATCACTGGACCCGAAGTACTCCCCAACACATACCTCCGTCACCTGACCAGTCTCATTTCCTAACAGGAGGTCCAGCACTGCCCCATCTCTAGTAGGTACCTCTGTGTATTGCTGCAAAAAAAACTATCCTGGACACATTTTACATAATAATAATAATAATAATGGATGGGATTTATATAGCGCCTTTCTAATACTCAAGGCGCTTTACATCGCATTATTCATTAACTCCTCAGTCACACTCGGTGGTGGTAAGCTACTTCTGTAGCCACAGCTGCCCTGGGGCAGACTGACGGAAGCGTGGCTGCCAATCTGCGCCTACGGCCCCTCCGACCACCACCAATCACTCACACACATTCACACACATTCACACACAGGCACAGGTGGGTGAAGTGTCTTGCCCAAGGACACAACGACAGTATGCACTCCAAGCGGGATTCGAACCGGCTACCTTCCGGTTGCCTGCCGAACACTTAGCCCATTGCGCCATCTGTCGTACTACAGACCATCCAGCCCTTTTACAGTATCTGTTTCCCAGTCTACGTGTGGACAATTGAAATCCTCCACACTCACTACCTTGTGCTTACTACTAATATCTGCTATCTTCTAACATATTTGTTCTTCCAATTCACGCTCCCCATTAAGCTGTCTATAATACACCCCTATGTGTTGATACTCCTTTCCCATTTCTCAGTTCCACCCAAATAGCCTCCTTCGGCGAGCCCTCAAATCTATCCTGCCAAAGCACTGCTGTAATATCTTCCCTGACAAGCAATGCAACACATCCACCTCTTACCCCTCCAATTCTATCACACGTGAAGCAACGAAATGCTGGAATATTTAGTTTCCAATCACAACCATCCTGCCATTATGTTTCACTAATCGCCACAACATCCTACTTCCAGGTGTCACTCCAGGCTCTAATCTCATCAACCTTTCTTACAATACTCCTAGCATTAAAATATACACATTTATGAGACCTACCATCTCTTATTCTTTGTTTATTATCTTTTTTTCTTTCTCCCCTACATGTCGGGTGTGAGTGCTTCCCTTCTCTACCTCCTGCCTCACGCACTGTCTACTAGCATTCTCTATTTGAGTCCCTCCCCAACCGTTCAAGTTTAAAGTCTCCTCAGTAGCCTTTGCAAATGTCCCCGCCAGGATATTGGTTCCCCTCGTTTTTAAGTGCAACCCGTCCTTTTTCTACACGTCACACTTTCCCCAAATGAGGTCCCAATCATCCAGAAACTTGAATCCCTGCCCTCTGCACCAGTTCCTCAGCCACTCATTTATCCACCACCTCACTTCATTCCTACTCTCACTGTCGCGTGGCACAGGCAGTATTCCTGAGATTGTTACTTTTGCGGTCCTTCTCCTTAACTAGGCTGTAACCACCAACAGTACTCAAACAGGAGTACTTATTGCCAAGGCGTACAGCCACCGGGGTACTATCTAGTCCCTGCCTATGCCCCTTGCCCCTCCTAACCGTGAACCACTTATCTGCCTCCCGTGGTCTTGGTGTGACCACCTCTCTAGAACTCCTCTCTATGACCTCCACACTCTCCCTGACCAGACAGATAAAATTAAATTAAAAATGATTGGGAAAGATATCTTCAAATGTCTCTACCTATAGAGAAATGGGAGAGGATTCTTCAATTAGTTAATACCTCTCCAATGTGTGCGAGACACGCTCTGATACCATTCAGGGTGGTTCACAGAGCTCATATGTCAGAGAGGCCCGGGAGCCGTGACAGAGGGAGGAGCGACCTCCGCGTGGTGAGTTAAAAACCCATCGCGGGGCTTGTCTCAACAGAGTCCCGGGAGCCGTGACAGAGGGAGTAGCGACCTCCGTGTGGTGAGTTAAAAAATCCATCGCGGGGCTTGTCTCAACAGAGGCCCAGGAGCTGTGACAGAGGGAGGAGCGACCTCCGTGTGGTGAGTTAAAACCCCATCGCGGGGCTTGTCTCAACAGAGGCCCGGGAGCCGTGACAGAGGGAGGAGCGACCTTCGTGTGGTGAGTTAAAAACCCATCGCGGGGCTTGTCTCAACAGAGGCCCGGGAGCCGTGACAGAGGGATTAGCGACCTCCGTGTGGTGAGTTAAAAAACCCATCGCGGGGCTTGTCTTATCAGAGGCCCGGGAGCCGCGACAGAGGGAGGAGGGACCTCCGTGTGGTGAGTTAAAACCCCATCGCGGGGCTTGTCTCAACAGAGGCCCGGGAGCCGTGACAGAGGGAGGAGCGACCTCCGTGTGGTGAGTTTAAAAACCCATCGCGGGGCGTGTCTCAGCAGAGGCCCGGGAGCCGTGACAGAGGGAGGAGCGACCTCCGTGTGGTGAGTTAAAAACCAATCGCGGGGCTTGTCTCAACAGAGGCCCGGGAGCCGTGACAGAGGGAGGAGCGACCTCCGTGTGGTGAGTTCAAAACCCATCGCGGGCTGTGTCTCAACAGAGGCCCGGGAGCCGTGACAGAGGGAGGAGCGACCTCCGTGTGGTGAGTAAAAAACCCATCGCGGGGCTTGTCTCAACAGAGGCCCGGGAGCCGTGACAGAGAGAGGAACCAAAATCTGCAACGTTCCATTCGCAGATCTCACTTCCAGAGAAGGGGTCTGGTGGAAGCCTCTGATTGGTCGAACGGACTAGAGGAAGCAGCTGATTGGCTTGTATCCCGGGTAAGGCTTTATTGTATTCGGATAAGGGGGAGAATGAGGGCCAAGGCAGTTTACTGTTCTGGATGTCAGATGTGGGAGGTCATGGAGTCTGAGTGCCCTCCAGACGTCCACATCTGCGCCAGGTGCGTCGAGATGGGCCTCCTAAGGGACCGTGTTAGGAACCTGGAACAGCAACGTGATGACCTATGTCTGCTCAGGGAGAGCGAGGAGGTCATAGATAGGAGTTACAGGGAGGTGGTCACTCCAAGACCACGAGAGACAGAAAACTGGGTCACAGTTAGGAAGGGCAACGGGCAGAGGCAGGGAATGGTGAGTAGCCCGGTGGCTGTACACCTTGAAAATAAGTACTCATGTTTGAGCAAAGGTGGGGGAAACAGCCAACCTGGGGGGCAACGACAGCGGCCGGGCCTCTGGCATAAAGACCGGTCTTGTTGCTCAGAAGGGTAAGGAAAAGAAGAGGAGGGCAATTGTAATAGGGGACTCTATAGTCAGGGGGTCGGATAGGCGATTCGGTGGACGCAGACAGGAGACCCGGATGGTAGTTTGCCTCCCTGGTGCCAGGGTCAGGGATGTGTCTGAACGTGTCCAAGAAATCCTGAAATGGGAGGGAGAGGAGCCTGAGGTTGTGGTACAAATAGGTACCAACGACATAGGTAAAAAAAAGAGAAAAGATCCTGAAAGAAGAATTTAGGGAGTTAGGTAGAGAGTTAAGGAGAAGGACTGCAAAGGTAACAATCTCAGGATTACTGCCTGTGCCACGCGACAGTGAGAGTAGGAATGGAGCGAGGTGGAGGATAAATGAGTGGATGAGGGACTGGTGCAGTGGGTATGGACTCAAGCATCTGTATCATTGGGACCTCTTTTGGGAAAGTGTGACCTGTACAGAAAGGACGGGTTGCACTTGAACTCGAGGGGGACCAATATCCTGACGGGGAGGTTTGCAAAGGCTACTTTAAACTAGTATGGTTGGGGGGAGGGACTCAAATTGGGAAAGCTAGCAGTCAGTGTGTGAGGCAGGAGGCAGAGAATGGAAGCACTCTGACCCAAAATGTAGGGGAGAGAGAAGGAAAAGACAATAAACAGAGAGTAAGAGACGGTGGGTTTCTTAAATGTGTATATTTTAATGCTAGGAGCATTGTAAGACAGGTGGATGAACTCAGAGCCTGGATTGACACCTGGAAGTATGATGTTGTGGCGATCAGTGAAACATGGTTGCAGGAGCGCTGTGATTGGAAACTAAATATTCCAGGATTTCGTTGCTTCAGGTGTCATAGAATTGGAGGGGCAAGAGGTGGAGGTGTTGCATTGCTTATCAGGGAAGATCTTACAGCAGTGCTTTGGCAGGATAGATTAGAGGGCTCGTCTAGGGAGGCTATTTGGGTGGAACTGAGAAATGGGAAAGGGGTAGCAACACTTATAGGGGTGTATTATAGACCGCCAAATGGGGAGCGAGAATTGGAAGAGCAAATATGTAAGGAGATTGCAGATATTAGTAGTAAGCACAAGGTAGTGATTGTGGGAGATTTCAATTTTCCACACATAGACTGGGAAACACATTCTGTAAATGGGCTGGATGGGATGGAGTTTGTAAAATGTATGCATGATAGTTTTTTGCAGCAAAACATAGAAGTACCTACTAGAGAAGGGGCGGTGCTGGACCTCCTGTTAGAAAATGAGACCGGTCAGGTGGCAGAGGTATGCGTTGGGGAACAGTTCGGGACCAGTGATCACAATACCATTAGTTTCAATATAATTATGGAGACGGTCAGAACCGGACCTAGGGTTGTGATTTAGATTGGAGAAAGGCTAACTTTGAGGAGATGCGAAAGGATTTAAAAGGAGTAAATTGGGACATTTTGTTTTATGGGAAAGATGTGGAACAGAAATGGAGTACATTTAAAGGTGAAATTTTAAGAGTACAGAATCTTTATGTCCCTGTTCGGTTGAAAGGAAATAGTAAAAATCGGAAAGAGCCATGGTTTTCAAGGGAAATTTGACACTTTGTTCGGAAAAAGAGGGATATCTTCAATAATTATAGGCAGCATGGAGTAAATGAGGTGCTTGAGGAGTATAAAGAATGTAAAAAGAATCTTAAGAATGAAATTAGAAAAGCTAAAAGAAGATATGAGGTTGCTTTGGCAAGTAAGCTGAAAGTAAACCGAAAGGGTTTCTACAGCTATATTAATAGCAAAAGGATAACGAGGGATACCATTGGTCCATTAGAGAGTCAGAGTGGACAGCTATCTGCAGAGCCAAAAGAGATGGGGGAGATATTGAACAATTTATTTTCTTCGGTATTCACCAAGGAGAAGGATATTGAATTATGTGAGGTAAGGGAAAAGTAGAGTAGCTATGGAAACTATGAGATTCAAAGAAGAGGAAGTACTGACACTTTTGAGAAATATAAAAGTGGATAAGTCTCCAGGTCCGGACAGGATATTCCCTAGGACATTGAGGGAAGTTAGTGTAGAAATAGCAGGGGCTATGACAGAAATATTTCAAATGTCATTAGAAACGGGAATAGTGCCGGAGGATTGGCGTACTGCGCATGTTGTTCCATTGTTTAATAAGGGGTCTAAGAGTAAACCAAGCAATTATAGTCCTGTTAGTTTAACGTCAGTGGTGGGCAAATTAATGGAAAGGATACTTAGAGATAATATATATAAGCATCTGGATAAACAGGGTCTGATTTGGAACAGTCAACATGGATTTGTGCCTGGAAGGTCATGTTTGACTAATCTTCTTGAATTTTTTGAAGAGGTTACTCGGGAAATTGATGAGGGTAAAGCAGTGGATGTTGTATATATTGACTTCAGTAAGGGCTTTGACAAGGTTCCTCATGGAAGGTTGGTTAAGAAGGTTCAATGGTTGGGTATTAATGTAGAGTAGCAAGATGGATTTAACAGTGGCTGAATGGGAGATGCCAGAGAGTAATGGTGGATGGTTGTTTGTCAGGTTGGAGGCCAGTGACTAGTGGGGTGCCACAGGGATCTGTGTTGGGTCCACTGTTGTTTGTCATGTACATCAATGATCTGGATGATGGTGTGGTAAATTGGAGTATGGGGTACAATTTTGGTCGCCTAATTATAGGAAGGATGTCAACAAAATAGAGAGCGTACAGAGGAGATTTACTAGAATGTTGCCTGGGTTTCAGCAACTAAGTTACAGAGAAAGGTTGAACAAGTTAGGGCTTTATTCTTTGGAGCGCAGAAGGTTAAGGGGGGACTTGATAGAGGTCTTTAAAATGATGAGAGGGATAGACAGAATTGACGTGGATAAGCTTTTCCCCACTGAGAGTAGGGAAGTTTCAAACAAGGGGACATGACTTGTGAATTAAGGGACAGATGTTTAGGGGTAACATGAGGGGGAACTTCTTTACTCAGAGAGTGGTGGCTGTGTGGAATGAGCTTCCAGGGAAGGTGGTGGAGGCAGGTTCGTTTTTATCATTTAAAAATACATTGGCTAGTTATATGGATGGGAAAGGAATGGAGAGTTATGGTCTGAGCGCAGGTATATGGGACTAGGGGAGAATACGTGTTCGGCACGGACTAGGAGGGTCGAGATGGCCTGTTTCCGTGCTGTAATTGTTATATGGTTATATGGTTATGTCAAAAGATAAGTTCGCTCGTTTTTCTGGTCATATAAATCCTACCTGTGACAGATGTAATTCTGAAGGCTTCACTGACTCATATGTTTTGGGCTTGCCCACTTTAGGAAAAATATTGCAAATGAATGTTGATACTATTTCTGTAGCTTTAGGTATTGATTTACAACCTCATCCTATTGCTGCAATTTTTGGGTTAATTATGTTTGACTCTATTTATCTGACCCGTTCAGCCCATCGGTGATTGCTTTTACTACATTAATTGCCAGCAGATCTTTTTTTTTTTAATGGAAAGATTCTAATCCTCCGACCACACTCCATTGGTACTCTGATACGATATCATGTTTAAATTTAGAATAAATTATGAGTGACATTGTTGAAACCTTGGTTAAATTTGATAGGACTTTGGGAAGCTTTATTCACTATTTTTACACGATATAAATTGTTCTCTCTCCAACCGTTATAATAATGTTCTTACCTTTATACAGTGGAACGGACTTGACGACAAACAGGGGCCTAAATTGTTGAAATTATTTGCAGCCCAGATTTTGTTTTGATGATTTTTGTTTAGGGGAGGTTTGTTTTTCTCTTTTTTCCTTTATTTCTTTTTATCTATTTGTTTTTATATATACGTTCTCTTTTAACCACTTAACTATATTTACATAGCGACAGGGATGTCTATACCCAATGTGTAATAGTTAGATTATACTTGTTGTTAATGTAATCCTGATCCCTATGTATCAACATCACTGTTATTTTTATCATTATTAATTTTTGATTTTGAAAAAAACAATTTAAATATTTTAAAATAAATAAAGCCCCCCCCCCCCCCCGCCCCCACTGGGAACTATCGAAATTGGTGAAGAGGTGGAATATTGCGTTGGGGGACCAGCGTTTTCGTGTGAACACGGAACCCAACGGGTCCCACTTAGTCTAGTACTTATTAAAAACGCCTTCTGTTTAAAGTGCCACTGATTTAAATGCGTGAATATAAAAGAAAATGTCATAATTCCTATTCATAAGTGATATAAGCAAAATTAGGCTGTTCGGCCCAGCAAGCCTACTGCGCCATTCAATGGTGGCTTTCTATCATTTTCCACTAACCTAATTATCCTGCCTTCTCTTCATAAACCTGACACCCCTGCCAATCAACAATCTATCAATCTCTGCCTTAAACATATCCATTGACTTGGATTCCACATCCTTCCGTGGCAAAAAAAAAACATGTGCAGATTCACCGCCCTCTGGCAACCGAAAAATCCTCCTTATCTCTTACCTAAAAGAACGTCATATAATTCTGAGGCGATGATGTCTAGTCTTATACTATCGAACTGTTGGAAACATTTTATCCATGCCTTTCACTGTTCGGTACGTTTGAATGAGGTGCCCCTCATTCTTATAAATTCCATCTAGTACAGGCACAGTGACGCCAAACGCTCATAAGTGTATTCCACTTAATCCTCGGAGCATTTTTGTAAACATCCTCTGGACCCTCTCCATGGCCAACACATCCTTTCTTCAGATATGGTTAGCAAAATTGTTCACAATGCTCCAATTGAGGCTTGACTAGCGTCTTATACAGTCTCAGCTTTGCATGCCTGTTTTTGTATTGAAGACTCCGTAAATAAATGCAAGCATTGCTTGTGCCTTCTTGTAAATCGTCACGTTTAGCAATTATTTGTTGGTGCAAGAATATTTCATTTCTGATGTTGGAGGTTTGAGTAGCAGACCACGTTCCATAAATGTACCATCTGTTCTCGGAACACATGCATATTAACTGCTCCTACCCTCTCGTTGTTTGTGACTGGCAGGTTTCCGTGCCTCTCATGAGCGAGAACGTGTTACTTGTTTATTATAACTGGTGGTGGTGAGATTTTGGCAAAACACCGATTAGCTTAGTTTATCTATTGCCACGTACCTAGGTACAGTGAAAAACAACTTTTGATCCAGCTGTAACTTCTACATGGTGAAACCAAAATGTTAAAAAAAAATGGCCTTTATTAAAATCTGACAATGTGCACTTTAACCACATGTGGTGTCTTTCTATTGAGAATCTGAAATTGTGGCGTACTGAGACAAATACATAAATGAAGGGTATTTTTGCCAAAGATTATGGACAGCACTGTATATCGATCTCAGCCTGTCCAACTTCTCCTTGCCCCGCAGAGTGAGCATAACTCCAATTTTGGTGTCATTAACTTCATCCACAACAATAACATCACGTCCCAAACTAATGAAACACTCTTTATCTTCGGAATGTATTCCCCCATTGCAGTGGTTACAATGGTCGAAGGCATGGGCGTCAGCCCTAATGAGTAAAGTGTGAAAAATGTGTTCGGAGCTGAGGTGACCTGGAGGATTTACAGCAGTACAGGAAACTATGATGATAATCGAGGTGGTGAAACGGGGGAATCCATTTGATTTGCGACAAATTATCAATGCGAGAAAGCATGATTTAATTAGAACGTTTAGGGGAATGCCCGGAAGCGTGCGGTTACTATCTGGGGCGTCGAAACGTGAGGTGGAGGCAGACATTATCACATTTAGAAGATATCTACAGCAGCGCTGGAATCCCCAACCTATAAAAAGCCATATACTAAGTGATGTTGATTAGAATAAGAACAGGTGAATACGTCTGGTTATGAATGGACTGCAGATGCTGGAAAATCGAAGGTAGACAAAAATGCTGGAGAAAGTGAGTGGGTGAGGCAGCATATATGCAGCGAAGGAAATATGCGACGTTTAGACTGATGTGAGGGTGGAGGGGGAGAAGAAAGGAAGAGGCGGAAACAGTGGGCTGTGGTAGAGCTGGGAAGGCGAGGGGAATAAAGGAGAAAGCCAGGCCGACCTACAAATTGGAGGTCAGTGTTCACACCGCTGGGGTTTAAACTACCAAAGCGAAATATGAAGAGCTGCTCCTCCACTTTACGGTGGGTCTCACTCTGGCCATGGAGGAATCCCAGGAGAGAAAGGTCGGATTCGGAATGGGAGGGGGAGTCGAAGTGCTTAGACAGCCATTAGGTTGGTTATTGCGAAACGAGCGGAGGTGTTGGGCGAAGCGATCGCCAAGCCTACACTTGGTTTCACCGACGTAGAGCAGCTGACACCTAGAGCAGAGGATGCAATAGATGAGTTTGGATGACAGAACCGTGAACCTCTGCCGCACCTGGAAAGACGGCTTGGATCCTTGGATGGAGTCAAGGTGGGATGTAAAGCGACAAGTGTAGCATTTCCTGCGGTTGAATACGCTTCGTTGAGTTGGACATAACGGGTAAAAATGAATGCGTCGCTGCTGTTTACAACTGTGTCTTCCTCTGACTATCCCTTATTTGCAATAACACACAATCCAACTAAGATCGTTCATGGCCATCAGTCAGAATATTGTATAGAGTTTGGGAGGTCATGTTGCAATAGGTGCTATTGAGGGAGTGCAGCGTATGTTTACAAGGTTCCAAAGCAAGAATCTAATTTTCCTATCTGGGACACATGACAATAAACTCTCTTGAATCTTGAATCTTAATCCCAGTGATGGCGGGACTGTCATATGCTAAGAGAATGGAGCAGCTGGGCTTATAGACTCTGGAGTTTAGAAGGATGTGAGGGTATCTCATTGAGACATATAAGATTTTTAAGGGTTTGGACACGGTAGAGGCAGGAAACATGTTCCAGATGTTGGCGGAGTCCAGTACCAGGGGCCACTGCTTAAGTTTAAGGAGTAAGCCACTTAGAACAGAAACGAGGAAACACTTTTTCTCACACAGAGTGGTGAGTCTATGGAATTATCCGCCTCAGAGGGCGGCGGAGGCAGGTTATCTTGATGCTTTCAAGGGAGAGCTAGATAGGGCTCTTGAAAATAGCGGAATCAGGGGATATTCGGAGAAGGCAGGAACGGGGTACTGATTGGGGATGATCAGCCATGATCACATTGAATCGCTCGAAGGGCCGAATGGCCTACACCTGCACCTATTATCTATTGTCTAATTGTATGAGCATATTGTGTTCAGTTCTGCTTACCATATTATTAGAAGGTTGTTCTCAGACTGGAGATGGTCCGGAGAAGATTTACGAGCACGTTGCCACGGCTCGAGAGTCTGAGCTATAGAGAGATAGTTTGAGTAGGGTCTATTCCCTGGAGCAGAGGAGGATGACGGGTGATCTTACATATATATATAACACCATGAAAAAAATAGATCGGATGGATACATAGCCTCTTGCCCAGAATAGGTGAATCGATGACCAGACGACATAGGTTTAAGCAGAAGGGGAAACTATTTAATAGTAATCTGAAGGGTAACGTTTTCCTACAAAATGAGGTGGGAGTATGTTACAAGCTGTCAGATGTCAGGTAGTTGCGCTGAGAATGTCCCAAAGTTTAAGCATTTAGACAGGCACATGGATAGGACAGGGTTTGATTATTATCGACCAACCGCAGGCAGGTGCGACTAGTGTAGCAGGAACACGCAGGCCGGTGTGGGCAAGTTGGGCCAAAGGACCCGTTTCCACACTGTATCACTCTATGACTATGGCTGTATGTCTCTAAGTCTGTAAATAAATGGGTCTCGAACAAAGACAAGGGAATAATCACAAAAATGGATGACAAATGTTTGACTCAAGTTATTCGTAACTGTAATGAAATGCGAATTAACTCGTGACATGAAAATTTAGTGTGAGTTCTGACCTCTGCTATTCTTGTTAACAATATGACGCAATGTTACTGATCAGTTACTGAACTAGTGCCAGAATCACATGTAAGCGCATCCCGTTTGGAAGAAGACGTGTTTGTAGTTTTGACGTGCGAACTCACACAGCTTGGAGTTATTTGGACGCTGCAGTCTTGCGCTTGAGCCTCAACGTAGACAATAATTGTTGAATCAGTTGACTTCGACAGGTACATTTTATCAGCAAATGAGCGGCTTTTATGAGCAAACGTGGAATCTTCAGACTGACGGACGACTAAATCGTCGAACCCATCATAACGTCCGCATCCCACCCACGCTATAGCCATTAACTCACGCCGCAATCACGCTCTGTAGTGATTTTACTTAGTTTTGGAATACTGCTGCTGAGTCAACTCATCTCGGGGGGGGGGGGGGGGGGGGGGGGGGGGGGGGGGGGGGGTGGGGGGGGGGGGGGTTCAACCGTCAACGATACGTGACACCCATTGGTTTGAAAGAGCATATAATTGCCTGGCAAAATAATCAAGGGCAAACACATCACAAGTTCTGGCGCTGCTTTATCGACCTCTCTCACTGATCACAGTTTGGAAGCAGACGTGTGTGGAGTGTTGACGTGTGAACTCACACAGCTTGGCGTCAGTTGGACGCTGCAGTCTTGCGCTTGTGCCTCAACGTAGACGTAGACAATTATTGTTGAATCAGTTGACTTCGACAGGTAACTTTTATCAGCAACTGAGCGGCTTTTACGAGCAAACGTGGAATGTTCAGACTGACGGGCGCCTCAATCGTCGAATCAATCATAACGTCCGCGTCCTACCCTCGCTGTGGTCATTAACTCACGCCACAATCACACCGTGTATAAATGCAGCAAAGTATTTAATCGGATTAACAATACTCTCACTGTGACCCTGAAGAAGTGGAAGTGGAGAAGATGCGAAACATTATTTTAATTAGTTTTGGAATACTGCTGCTGACTCAACTGGTCTCGGGGGGATTGGAATCGGGTGGGTTGATGAACAATGGTGTATGGTTATTTTTATTTCCATTGATAGCAGCGTTCGCAGATGTCTGACATAAACCTGCTCCTGTATTCATTATTTTCATTCCTTTTATGGTGCGTGCGTGGTGCTGGTTAGGATGTTAGGATGTCGACAGATATTATTAGATAATGTATTAATCTATTTATTGTAGATTGCTTCTTGATTCTGTATTAGTACTGAGCCCCATTGCCATGGAAGCTCCTTTATAGTGGCGCGCCAACCTTTCTCGTCACACTGGTTCTCTACTCAGCCACACTTTAGAGTCATCGTGTCCAAACGTCCAGGTTCCCAACGAAAGCCGCCTCCTGCGAAGTGTAGTGTACGGTATTTGTTTTATGAGCTTCTTGTGAAACTCCCTCTTCATTTTACGAGAATGATGAATGGTGAATTCGGAATCGGTTTAGTGAAGAGAATGGAGTGCATTCAATATAAACGAATAAATGTACGTGGGTCTGTTAAATGATATATTGAGTTCCCATGATTCAGCAACGATAATGAAAATTGACGCTGCTAACATTCATTATTCATTCCCGATTGCCCGGTGATGGGACTACAAAACGTATGGAAATATAAGGGGGCTAGTTTGTTGATTGACATATCATGGACAAGGTTCTATTTATTATTATCCCACGTCCCTATTCACTGGAATAAATTCCCCAATTGAAAGAGACCAGTCAACCGCTTAATCCGCACATTCGGACATCTCTATTGATTCCTCTAGTCTCTATCAATGACCTTGTAGAACGATACCAGACACCCATTGGTTTGAAAGTGCAAACCATTGCCTGGCAAAATAATCAAGGGAAAACACGTCACAAGTTCTGTCGCTGCTTTACCGAGCACTCTCACTGATAACATCAGGAAAGATGGTCATTTGTACTAAGTGCAGGAATTCGGCATGAGTATATTTACCTGAACATTGTTTACATTGTATATTTACAGAATAAAGTTTCATGGGTTCAGTTTATTTTATTTGCATCTTTGTAAAAGTGTATATTTGTTTTCCCGAACAGAGCGCCATTGCCAACTCAAAGGAGGAGTGTGCAAATACGGCTGCATGAACACGTACCCTTTGCACTTATCTGAACGGTGCCAGAACGGCCGTTCGTGCTGCAAGATCCTTCAGTGATCCCGGCGTCTTCGATACTAATCTTTTCCCACCGTCAGCTCAGTTACAACCATCCCTGGATCTCAAATGGCTAACGAACAGTACATATAAATAAAACGCTTTGTTCACTATTGATATCGTTATTTTCTTGAACAGTATTCTTATTTCTAATCATTCCGCGCGAACTGAATTTACTCACGGGAGCATTACTTGTGAAATCTATGCGAAGCAAAATAAATATCACTACATAGCCAAGTACAGGGCGACAATTCAAGAGGTTCATACAAAAGGTGTACATGTAGAAACATAGAAACATAGAAAATAGGTGCAGGAGTAGGCCATTCGGCCCTTCGAGCCTGCACCGCCATTCAATATGATCATGGCTGATCATCCAATTCAGTATCCTGTAACTGTATTCTCTCCATACACACTGATCCCTTTAGCCACGAGGGTCACTCTTAAATACAGCCATTGAACTGGCCTCAACTACCTTTTGTGGCAGAGCATTCCGCACATTCACCACTCTCTGTGTGAAGAATTTTTTTTCTCATCTAAGTCCCTTATCCTTAAACAATGAAGCCTTGGTCTGGACTTCCCCAATATCGGGAGCAATCTTCCTGCATCTAGCCTGTCTAACCCCATAAGAATGTTGTAAGTTTCTATAAGACCCCCCTCAATGTTCTAAATCCTAGCGAGTACAAGCCGAGTCTAATCAGTCTTTCTTCATATGAAAGTCCAGCCACCCCAGGAAACAGTCTGGTGAACCTTCTCTTTACTCCCTCTATGGCAAGAATGTCTTACCTCAGATTAGGGGACCAAAACTGTACACAATACTCCAGGTGTGGTCTCACCAAGGCCCTGTACCACTGCATAGAACCTCGCTGTTCCTATACTCAAATCATTTTGCTATGAATGCTAACATGCCATTCGCTTTCTTCACTGCCTGCTGCACCTGCATGCCTACTTTAAATGACTGGTGTACCATGGCACCCATGTCTCGTTGCATCTACCCCTTTCCTAATCGGCCACCATTCAGATAGCAGTCTACTTTCCTGTTCGTGCCAGTAAAGTGGATAACATCTCATGTATCTCCATTATACTGCATCTGCCATGCATTTGCCCACTTACCCTACCTATCCAAGTCACCTTGCAGCCTCCTAACATCCTCCTCACAGCTAACACTGCCCCCCAGCTTCGTGTCATCCGCAAAATTGGAGATGTTGCATTCAATTCCCTCGACCAAGTCATCAATATATATTGCAAATAGCTGGGGTCTATGCAATGAGCCTTGTGGTACCCCACTAGTCACTGCCTGCCATTCTGAAAATGACCCGTTTACTCCTCCAGTTTGCTTTCTGTCTGCCATGCAGTTCTCCATCCATATCAATAGCGAACCCCCAATACCGTGTGCTTTAAGTTTTCATAATAATCTCTTATATGGGACCTAGTCGAAAGCCTTATGAAAGTCCACATATAACACATCAACTGGTTCTCTCTTATTCACTCTACTAGTTACATTCTCGAAAAATTCTATAAGATTCTTCAGACATGATTTACCTTTCATAAATCCCTGCTGACTTTGTCCAATGATTTCACCATTTTCGACATGTGCTGCTATCCCATCTTAAATAACAGTCTAGCATTTTCCCTACTACCGATGTTAGACTAACTGGTTTGTAATTCCCCGTTTTCTCTTTCCCTCCCTTTTTAAAACATTGGGGTTACATTAACTGCCCTCCAATCCTCAGCAACAACTCCAGAATCTAAAGTGTTTTGAAAATTTATCATGAATGCATCCACTATTTCTGGGGCTACTTCCTTAAGCACTCTGGGATATGCAGCCTATCTGGCCCTGGAGATTTATCGGCCGTTAATCCATTCAATGTACCTAACACCGCTTCCCGACTAACCTGGATTCAGAGTTCCTCATTCTCATTTAACCGCCGGTCATCCGCTATTTCCGGCAGATTATTTATGTCTTCCTTAGTGAAGACAGATCCAAAGTAGTTATTCAATTGGTCTGCCGTGTCTTTGTCCCCCATGATCAATTCACCTGTTTCTGACTGCAAGGGACATACATTTGTTTTAACTAATCTTTTTATCTTCACATATCTATAGAGACGTTTGCAGTCAGTTTTAATGTTCCCTCTCAATTTTCTTTCATAATCTATTTTCCCTTTCCTAATTAAGACCTTTGTCCTCCTCTGTTGGTCTCTGAATTTCTCCCAGTCCTCTGGTAGGCTGCTTTTTCTAGCTAATTTGTATGCTTCAACTTTTGTTTCGATATTATCCCTGATTTCCCTTCTTATCCACGGATGCACTACCTTCCATGATTTATTATTTTGCTAAAATGGTATGAACAATTGTTGTAGTTCATCCATGCAGTCTTTAAATGCCTTCCACTGCATATCCACTGTCAACCCTTTAAGAATCAACTGCCAGTCTATCATGGCCAATTCTCGTCTCATAAACTCAAAGTTACCTTTCTTTAAATTCAGAACCCTTGTTTCTGAATTAACAATGTCACTCTCCATCTTAATGAAGAACTAATAATAATAATAATGGATTTTATTGTCATTGCACATATGCGCAACGAGATTTGATATGCAGCTGTAGAAGGTTGTCAGCAGCTGTTGGGGCAGACCAGTATGTTTTTAACGTCCTCAGGAAGAACAGTCGTTGGTGTGCCTTCTTGCCCAGCATAGCGGTGTTTGTGGACCATTTGAGGTCCTCTGAAATGTGTGTGCCCAGAAACTTAAAGCTGGTCCCTTCTCCACACTGTCCCCGTAGATGGAGATTGGGGCGTATTCTCCATGGTGTGACCTCCTGAAGTGAATAATCAGCTCCTTGATCTTGGAGGTGTTTAGTGACAAGTTGTTACGTGCTCACCAGTCCTCCAGGGTCTGCACCTCCGCTCTGTATTTTGTTTCATAACCGTTGGTGATCAACCCAATCACTGTTGTGTCGCCTGCGAACTTGACGATGTTGTTGGTGTCGAATGCAGGAACACAGTCGTGTCTGAAGAGGGAGTAGAGCATGGGGCTCCTCCCACAGCCCTGTGGTGTGCCGGTACTCAGGGTGATAGTGGAGGACAGGTGCGGGCCCAGTCTCACTGCCTGCGGTCGCTCCGTCAGAAAATTCAGGATCCAATTGCATATCGGCGAGCTGAGGCCTAGCTGGTGGAGTTTGGTGATGAGCTTGGTTGGGATACCCCAAGAACATGGTATTGAAGGCAGAGCTACAGTCTATGAAGATCATCCTGTATTGACCTGTCTTTCCAGGTGAGTCAGGACAGTGTGAAGATCCAGAGATATGGCATCCTCTGTTGATATATTTGCCCTGTATGCAAATTGATGAGAGTCCAGTGAGGCAGGGGTGCTGGATTTGATGTGGGAGAGGACCAGCCTTTCGAAGGAGTTCATGCGTATTGGAGTTAGGGCAACCGGGCGTTGTCATTCAGGCTGGTGACTTTAGACTTTTTCGGCACCGGCACTATGGTAGCTGTGTTCAGGCACTTGGGGATCGTTGCCAGAGATAGAGACGGGTTAAATATCCTCGTGAATACCTCCGACAGCACAGTCATTTAGTACCCTTCCCTGGACTCCATCCGGGCCTGCAGCCTTGCGTGGATTGATCTTGCGCAGAGCGCACTGTACCTCCTGAGTGCTCAGTGATAAGGCCTGTCCCTCCGCCATGGCCGGGGTTATTCCACTCCTGGTGGTGTTGCCTGATTCGAAGCGGGCAAAGAAGGCGTTTAGCTGGTTGACCAGTGTGATATCACTGTGGAGGCAGGCGGGGCTGCTCTTGTAGTGAGTGATGTCCCTGACACCCTGCCACATGCTTCTGGTGTCTGCGGTATTGAAGTGGTCTTCCACCATTTGTCTGTGGATGTCTTTGGCCATATTGTGCTCACTCTTGCCCAAGGGGCCACGCACAACAAGACTGCTAACTAACCCTTCCTCATTACTCAATACCCAGCCTAGAAAAGCCTAAGTCCTCGTTGGTTCATCGTTGTGTTCTTGTACATATTATGGCGGGGACAGGAAGGTTAAATGCCCGGGTTGGCGAATCAAGAATACGTAATAATGGACGTAAAGCGTGTGCTGACCGATACAGCAGGGACAGGCGGAACAACGTTTGTACACAGAGATTAATTGGTATATCGATTGAGCTGACAGGGGATGTATTTGAGGTAGGTACAATAATCTATCTATATTACTAAAACTCTGATCTTGACCGCTTTTGGCCCACTGTGCTGCGATTTCCGACAGAACGCCGTCACCTACGGCCGTCATTTTGACCACCTCTCTCATAGCCCCCCTCCGCCTTACCGGTGCAGAGGATTTTTTCCGTCGATGACAAATCAGAGAGATATTAATGTTTTTTTTTAAATCACCATTCTCTCT